>NW_007735069.1:71572-73024 GCF_000696425.1 Galeopterus variegatus
TAACCAGCCAACCCTAAATTTTATCTTTATTGGCCAAAGTGACAAAAATGTATCTACAAGAAATTGTTCTTTGATTAATTCAATTAACTATTAGAAATGCTATTCAAAAAAGGCACAATGTCCCTTAAAATTTCAATCCACATGATTAAAGCAATAGAACAGGCTCTTGGGAAGGGTAAGAGAAACTTTAGAAATGTTACTGTGTATTGATTATTAATCTGTACTACTTATCACAACAATTGACATCCTACATAACTGATGGAAAAAATCGATAGCATTAAAGGACAAATATGAAATGAAATCGTGTTCTAACAAATTATCTGCTGAGTAGATTATCTCTGGTGAGTTGCTGTTTTGGAATTGGAGTTAATATATTAATCTATTTCTGTCACCTGTTTTTCTCTACACTCTAGGAAAAGGGAAAGAAGAAAAGATGACTGAAGAAAGACAGTCTGTTTGCTAACGTGTCAACTCCTCAAAACTTTGTCATCATATCAGACTTATCACTGTCTTGGTCTTGAACCTCTTGCTGGGCTATGCTCAAAGCCATTAGTGTTGGTAAGAGAAAGGAAGAAAATATCTTCAAACCAGAGCTATACAACCCTCTGTGCTGGAGAAATTTGAGGATCCTTACTTACAAGCTCGTAGAGAACAAAAACAGCATTGCTGCTACTCAAGAACAGCCACCAGTGTCTCTTATCTGATGAGTCTGCTTCATCCAGAACATTCCCCCTATATGATTTATCACTGATATCATTGTGTTCTATGTTATCAAAATTGACAAGTAATAATATGGCCTTTATTGTCTTCCTTAACTGTGATAAGAATGAGAAACAATGAAAGATTAAGATAATACAAAGAGAGCAGTGTTATAACACCAGTGTCAAGGGTTTGGACTCTCATATTGGCCAGACAAAAACAAAAACAAAACAAATAAAAAAACATAAGACAAAAGTAATTGCTAAAACAGAAACTATTTGGGGAGCAGATCTGGGAAGAACTTTCTGGTTTGTCAGTAGAAGCAAAGGAATCACTAAGTAGCACCAAAAAGAGTCTATTCTAGAGAGACCCACATTAATATACAATATATAATTTAAGATTTAATTTAGCTTACAGAAAACTGATGAAAACTAAAGACTTATGACATCTCGTGCATTTTTTTCTGAAGCATAATTGATTATAAATATTTTGGGGGTACAGCATTGACTACCATCACCTGTGTACAACATGTGATGATCAAATCATATTATTAGCATATTCGTTATTATAAATCACAGTCATTCTTTATGTCCCTTACCCAGTCTCTCCTCAAACCTTCCTCCCTCCTCCCACCTCTAGTAACCATAGATTTGTTCTCTCCTTATGAAAGTTCAACGTATTATTGTGATCTGTTTATCCTCCCTTCCTTCTTTCTTTTCTTTCTCTCTCTCTTTCTTTGCTTCTTTGTTTCTT
>NW_007735069.1:74429-77698 GCF_000696425.1 Galeopterus variegatus
AAGCAGATCACATGGCAAGAGGAAGCGAGAGAGAGAGAGAGAGAGAGAGAGAGAGAGAGAGAGAAAGAGAGAGAGAGAGGGGGCGCCAGGGTCCTTTAAACAATCAGGTCTCACAGGAACTAACTCACTCACTACCCCTCCTCCCCCAGGGAGAACATTAATCCATTCATGAGGGATCCGCCCCCATGACTCAATCAGTTTCCAATACTGCTACATTGGAGATCAAATTTCCACCAGTTTGGGAGGGGACAACACATCCAAACTCCATCAACATCCTTGCCTGCACTTGTTATTCTCAGTCTTTTTAATAATGGTCAGCTGATCTGGGATGAGATAACATCTCAGTGTGGTTTTGATTTGCATTTGCCTGGTGATTCGTGATATTGAACATTTTTTCTTGTGCTTCTTGGCCATTTGTATGACTTCCTTTGAAAAATGTCTATTTAGCTCCTTTGCCCTTTTAAAAATTGTTTTATTTGGTTTTTTACTGTGAAGTTGTTTGAGTTCCTTAGATATTCTGGATATTAATCCCTCATCAGATGTATAGTGTGTAAATACTTTCTCCCATTCCATAGTTTGTCCTTCCACTCTGTCGATTGTTTCCTTTGCTGTGCAGAAGCTTTTTAGTTTCCCATTTGTTTTTTTCTTATGTTGCTTGTGATTTTGGAGTTTTATTCATAAAGTCTTTGCCCAATCCTACTTTCGGAAGTGTTTCCCCTGTTTTCTTTTAGTAATTTTATGGTTTCAGGTCTTCTATTTAAATCTTTAATCCATTTTGAGATGATCTGGGCACATGGTGAGAGCTACAGGTCTAGTTTCATTCTTCTGAATACGGATGTCCAATTTTCCCAGCACTATTTAATGAAGAGGCAGTGTCTTCCCCAATGTATGTTCTTATTGCCCTTGTCAAAAATCAGTTGGCTATAAGTATGTGGGTTAATTTCTGGGATCACTATTCTGTTCCATTTGTCCAAGCATCTGTTTTTATGCCAGTCCCATGCTGTTTCGGTTACAAAAGCTATGTAGTATAATTTGAAGTTGGGTAGTGTTGTACCTCTGGTTTTATTTATTTATTTTTCTCAGGATTGCTTTGGCTATTCACAGCCTTTTGTTGTTCCACATGAATGTTAGGATTGTTTTTTTCTATTTCTGTGAAGAATGTCATTGGTATTTTGACAAGGATTGCATTGAATCTATACATAGCTTTGGGTAGTTAACTACAAAGACTGAACCAAGAAGAAATAGAAAACCTGAACAGACCATTTTCATGATGTTAATTCTTCTAATTCAAGAGCATGAAATGCCTTTCCACCTTCTCATGTCCTCCTTAATTTCTTTCAGTAATATATTGTAATTCTTGTTGTAGAGATCATTCACCTACTTGTTTAAACTGATTCCTAGGTATTTTATTTTTTTGGTGACTATTATGAATGTGCTTGCTTTCTTGATTTCCTTTTCTGCTAGTTCATTATTGGAGTATAAAAATGCTACTGATTTTGGGGTGTTGATTTTGTATCCTGCAACTTTACTGTAGTGGTTAATCAGCTTCAAGAATTTTTTGGTAGAGTTTTAGGATTTTCTATATGTAGAATCATGTCATCTGCAGACAAGGACAGTTTGGCTTTGTCTTTTCCAATCTGAATGCCCTTTATTTCTTTCTCTTGCCTGATTGCTCTGGCTAGTAATTCCAATACTATGTTAAATAGGAGTGGTGAGAGTGGGCATCCTTGCCTTGTTCCCCTTCTTAAGGGAAAAGCTTTCAGTTTTTCCTCATTCAGGATGATATTGGCCACTGGTTTGTCAATATGGCTTTTATTGTGTTGAGATACTTTCCTTCTATACTGAATTTGCTGAGAAACTTTATCATGAAGGGATGTTGAATTTTGTTGAATACTTTTTCTGCATCTATTCAGATAATCATATGGTTTTTGCCCTGGATTTTGTTGATGTTGTGTATCACATTTATTGAGTTGCATATGTTGAATCTTCTTTGCATCCCTGTGATGAATCCCACTTATAATTTTTTCGATATGTTGTCGTATTCTGATTGCTAACATTTTGTTGAGGATTTTTGTGTGTAAGTTCATCAAGGGTATTGGTCTGTAGGGTTTGGGGGGGGGGTTTGCTGTATCTTTGTCTGGTTTTGCTATCAGGATGATGGCCTCATAGAATGAGTTTTGGAGAGTGGCCACTATTTCAATGTTTTTGGAATAGTTTGAAGAGAATTGGTATTAATTCCTCCTTACAAGTTTGATAGAATTTAGCAGTAAAACCATTTGGTCCTGGGCTTTTTTTTGTTGGGAGACTGCTGATTGCTATTTCAGTCATGTTGCTTGTTATTGGTATGTTCATGTTTTCTGTTTCTTCTTAGTTCAGTCTTGGTAGTTTTTATGTGTCCAGAAATTTATCCGGGTCCTCCAGGTTTTCATATTTGTTTATATATAGTTGTTTATAATAGTCTCTAATGATTCTTTGCATATCTGTGGTTTTGGTTTCCATTTGCTAGGTATGTCTTTTTCCATTGTTTCATTTTTAGTCTGTGTATGTCTTTACCGGTGAGCTGAGTCTCTTGAAGACAGCATATAGTTGCATCTAGCTTTTTAATCCAATCAGTCAGTATTTGTCTTTTGAGTGGAAAGTTTAATCCATTTACATTTAGGGTTGTTATTGACAGGTACTGTTTTACTGGCATTTTACTTCTCTTTGTTTAGATGCCTTAAACGTCTTTTGTTCCTTTCTTCCACTTCTATTATTCATCTTCAATGTTCGTTGGTTTTTTGAAATGGTATGATTTAGTTTCTTTTATTTCTTATTTGCTTTTTTGTTTTAATAATGGGCTTTGTCCTTTCCTGTGTATTTGTGACAGTGATTATAATTTTTTGGATTCCAGATGCATGACTCCCTTGAGAACTTTTTGCAGGGCTGGTTATATGGTGGTGAATTCCCACAGTTTTTGTTTGTCTGGGAAATACATGATTTCTCCCTCATTTCTGAAGGGTAGCATTGTTGACTATAGAATCTTGGCTGGTAATTTTTCTCTTTCAGTATTTTGAAATTATCATTCCATTTTCTTCTCATCTGTAGAGTTTCAGGTGAAGAGTCTGCTGTTAGTCTGATGGATGGGCACTCTCTATTGGGTGACTTGATGCTTTTATCTGGCTTCTTTCAGGATTCTCTCCTTGTATATGAGCTTTGCCAGTCTGACTATAATGTGTCTCAGAAAGGGCCTTTTTTTTTTTTTTTTTTTTTTTTTTTTTTTTTTTTTTTCC
>NW_007735069.1:78698-80865 GCF_000696425.1 Galeopterus variegatus
GAAAGGGCCTTTTTAGGTTGTATTTGTTTGGAGAGCTTTGGACTTCCTGGATCTGAAGGTCCATGTTTTTCCCTATACCTTGGAAGTTTTCTGTTATTATTTCCTTGAATAGGTTTTCAATGCCTTTTCCTTTCTCCTTCCCTTCTGGAATGTCCATGATTTATATGTTTGTGCACTTAAGGTTGTCTGCTAGCTCTCTTAGATTTTCTTCATTTTTTTATTCTTTTTTTTTTTCTTTTCTTTGTCTGCCTGGGTTATTTTGAAAAGACTATCTTTGAGATCTAAAATTCTTTCTTCTGCTTGCTGTAACCTGCTGCTTAAGCTCTTAGAGTTTTTAATTTCATTGAATGAATCCTTCACTTCCAGAAGTTCTCCTACATTCTTTTTTAAGGTATTAATCTCATTGTAAATTTCCTCCTTTATATCCTGCATAGTTTTTCTTATTTTTTTTGTGCTAATTGAGTCTTCTCTTATCTCTTTGAGTTTTCTTAAGATCACTGCTTGGAGTTCCTTTTCAGATATTTCAAGTGTTTCCTGCTCTATGGGGTCTGGTAATTGAGAATTATTGTATTCCTTCAGTGGCATCATATTTTCTTGTTTATGTGTATTTCTAGTGTCTCTGTGTTCTTGTCTGGTCAGCTGGTAGAACAGTTGCTTCTTCTATTACTCTGGGCTTTGAGGAGAGAGATGTCCTCTTCCTTTTTAGATTTCCACTGGTGACTCTCCTGTGCCAATGCAGCAGAGTGTGTGATGGGCTGCTTAGACGGTGGTCCTGGCTGCTACTGTGGCAGTGAGCCATCCTTGCAGTGGCAGTGGCTGTGTTAGACCACCTGCATGGAAACTGTGTTTGTGGTGCTCTCTGGGCCTTCCAGCTGGTCCCCAGTCATGGCACACTCCCTTTTATCCTGATCTGACAGTGGGATGGGCTGCCTGGGACTTCCAGCTGNGTAACCTGCTGCTTAAGCTCTTAGAGTTTTTAATTTCATTGAATGAATCCTTCACTTCCAGGAGTTCTCCTACATTCTTTTTTAAGGTATTAATCTCGTTGTAAATTTCCTCCTTTATATCCTGCATAGTTTTTCTTATTATTTTTGTGCTAATTGAGTCTTCTCTTATCTCTTTGAGTTTTCTTAAGATCACTGCTTGGAGTTCCTTTTCAGATATTTCAAGTGTTTCCTGCTCTATGGGGTCTGGTAATTGAGAATTATTGTATTCCTTCAGTGGCATCATATTTTCTTGTTTATGTGTATTTCTAGTGTCTCTGTGTTCTTGTCTGGTCAGCTGGTAGAACAGTTGCTTCTTCTATTACTCTGGGCTTTGAGGAGAGAGATGTCCTCTTCCTTTTTAGATTTCCACTGGTGACTCTCCTGTGCCAATGCAGCAGAGTGTGTGATGGGCTGCTTAGATGGTGGTCCTGGCTGCTACTGTGGCAGTGAGCCATCCTTGCAGTGGCAGGAGCTGTGGCAGTGGCTGTGTTAGACCACCTGCATGGAAACTGTGTTTGTGGTGCTCTCTGGGCCTTCCAGCTGGTCCCCAGTCATGGCACACTCCCTTTTATCCTGATCTGACAGTGGGATGGGCTGCCTGGGACTTTCAGCTGGGCCTCTGGTCATGGGAAGCTCCTTTGCCTCTTCTTTGGGCAATGGGATGGAATGTCTGTGTATCTGGCTGGCCCCCAAGACATGGTATGCTCTCTTGCCTTCTGCTCAGGTGGTAGACCACCTTATGCATTTTCTTAGAAAAAATGTTGAAAGTAGGGAGTTGGAAGTTGTGGAAAGGGTCCAGAGAGTCATGTGGTGGGGTTGGCACTTTTCATAGCATGTTGGAAGGGACATTAAAACAAACAGGCCTCAACAGAAGGGAAATAGGGAGTAAAAAAAAAGTTGGCTTTCTCAAATAAACACAAAGGATCAAATCCAATGATTTCCAAACTCAGGACTTAGCTCCTCTGTTTATTATCTCTTTGACCTTGAGCATTAAAACTGAGAGCACTGAACAAAATTTTCTCTTAAGACTCATATTTATCTCACATTCTGGGTGTTTGAACAGAGTGCCTAAGGATAGCAGCTGCTATTTTATCAATCCTCTGTGAAAAAATACGAGAGAGAGAGAGAGAGAGAGAGAGAGAGAGAGAGAGAGAGAGAGAGAGAGAGAGAGAGAGAGAGAG
>NW_007735069.1:81548-83303 GCF_000696425.1 Galeopterus variegatus
GGGAGAGAGAGAGAGAGAGAGAGAGAGAGAGAGAGAGAGAGGTATAGGTACTAGGAAAATACTTGATTGAGTGAACACACCTAAAAAAGAAAACTTTCCTTTGGTTCTAAGTAATAGAACACAGGAATTAAGTGCTTATATTCTGAAGTCCGATGTAGTTTTACAACCTTCCTTCATCACTTATTAGCTGTGAAATTTGGACAAACTAATTAACCTCTCTAAGCTGAATTCTCATCATCTATAAAAAAAGAAATAGTAATAATTAACTCACAGCATTTTTGTGAGAATTAAATAAGATTACATGCATGAAGTATTTATCCTGGCACATTGTAAATGTTCAATAAATATTAGTGATGATGAAGATGATGATAATGACATGGATGTTCCTGAGGATGCATGCATTGTTTCTCTTCGTGGTTACCATTGGATGAAGGAGATTACCTCCCATCTATTGATAGCATGTACTAGTATATAAGGTGGTTTGGAGGATGAGAGGCATGTTGGTTAGAGAGTCAAGGAGAAGTCTAAAACCAGAGACAGGATCCAAGGCAGCGAAGATTGTGTTTGAAGTGACGGAGGGAGACACTGGCAGAGAAGAATCAGAAATATTGCAGAGAGGAGACAAACTTGTGAACAATTGTATTTTTATTTCTATCTTCTATACAAGTTAAGAGCAGAAATTTTTTAAAAAACAAGTAGGATAGTCAGTGTCAAGAAGAGAGTTGAGAGCACAGAGCACACTGCAGGGATTATAGCATAGCCCTAGGGAGCAGTGACCAAATGACCATAGTGGTATTTATATGAGTAACAGAAAAGTATTGTTGTCAGGGAACAGAGAAACAGTTATTATAAACATAGACTAATTTCACATTGTGGTCCAACTACTGCCTTCTGTTGAGTCCTGCATTCTTTTATTGATGTGGCCCTTAGGTGAATTTCTACAGATATCTTGCAGCTTAATCCAAATATCTACTTTATTCTTTTCAATGTTTTTACTGTATCAAATGGTAGCATTTATTGAGCATTTACCTATGGCATGCACTATGCTAAGCACTTTATAAACTTATTTCATTCAACCTCCACAAAAATCTCAAAAGTAGGTACTATTATTATTTCCAGTTTGCAAGTAAAACTACCTCATCAAGGCCACATAGCTGATGATCAGTGTGGTTCATACTTCAGTAGACTGATTTCAAAATCCCCAGCATTTTAGCCCTTATATTGATCATGATTAGGATCTGAATTATTTAACAGTGAATATAAAATAAGTTGGAAAAGGAAAAAAAGGAAAGAAAACTAGTATTTAATCAGCACTTGCTGTGTTAAGATAACAAGTCATTGCTATCCTATTTAGCAAAAACCACGTAAGCTGGATAAAATTTTTCCCATTTAATAGGTAAGAAAACAAGCTCAGTAAGCTTAGTTTTCCAAAGTTATATGTTAATCAACTACAGTAAAAGAAAACCATACCATTCAAAATATTTGTGGTTTGTTAAACTTCCTTTTCTTTCTGATTAAGTCCTCACAGCTTTCCTGAGAGATAATGCAGAATACCCACCTCAATTTTCTTTCTTTTTTTTTTAATTTTTATTTTGTCAATATACAATGTATATGATTATTATGGCCCTTCACCGACACCTCCCACACTCCTCCCTCTCTGCCCTCCCCCCCAAGAATGTCCTTTCCGTTTGCTAGTTGTAACAACTTCAAAAAAAGTATAGTTGTTATATCTTCTTCCCCACCCCACCCCCGGTT
>NW_007735070.1:0-19871 GCF_000696425.1 Galeopterus variegatus
GGGAGCGCCGCCGCGCTTCCCAAGCGGCGTACTATCCAGTGCGCCACCGGGCCGGCCCCAGACTTCTTGAAGATTCTAGCTAGTTTCTCAGTCTAGGGAGTCCAAAGTCCATCTGGTGTTGGCGACAGTGACCCAGGGTTCTCACATTGCACGAAGGTGAAAGCAGAGAGAGCAGAGAGAGACTCCCGGCACTTCTGACACCAAGTGTGTGGGTTTTTTTCCCTCACACCAACCAATTCTCCAACTCTCCAGACACTAAGTGGGTATCCTACAATTCAATTCAACTCTGACACTATCTACGTGGAGTTAGAGTCAGATCCCACAGGTTAGTGACTCGGTTCCACAATACTGCCCCCACTTCAGATGCCAATCACAAGTCCAGGTGTCTTGTACACACCAGCTATAAATTGGTGAATTCTCATGACCCCCTCCTCTGGTCAGATAATTTACTCAGGAATGCACTTCACTTACATTTACCAGTTATTTTAAAGAATACAACTCAGGAACAGCCAAATGGAAGAGATGCACAGGGCAAGGTATAGGGGAGGGTAAGGAGCTTCCATGAGCCTCCAGCAACCCACTGCACCGCACCTCCATATGTTCATCAACCTGAACCTCTTTTTTAGGTTTTTTTTTCTAATATTTATTTGTTTGTTTATTTTTATTAGCTCCCACATATGAAAACATGTGGTATTTCTCTTTCTGTGCCTGGCTTATTTCACTTAACATAATTTTCTTTAAGTTCATTCATGTTGCTACAAATGGTTGTATTTCATTCTTTTCCACTGTTTAGGGGTTTTGATGAAGGTCCTACTACCTACGCATGAGTGATTAAGTCATTGGTCATTGATAATTAACTCAATCTTTACCCCTTCTTCCTTTCCGAGAGGTGAGAGGGGATAGAAAGTTCCAACCCTGTAATCGCGGTTGGTTCCCCTGGCAACTAGCCCCCATCCTGAAGCTACCTAAGCGTCCATCATGGGCTGGCTGGTTAGCTTAGTTGGTTAGAGCCAGGTGTTTTAACACCAAGATCAAAGGTTCTGATTCCCACACCAGCCAGCTGCCAAAAAAAAAAAAAAAATATAGGGGCCCATCAAGAGTTATTGCATTAGCATAAATTCAGGTATGATTGAAGAGAACTTGTTATGAATAACAGCAGACATGGTTCCTACCCTTATCACTCAGAAATTCCAAGGGTTTTAGGAGCTCAGAGCCAGGAACCAGGGACAAAGACCAAATATACATTTCTTATTATATCACAATCATAGAGATATCTGGATATTGTCTGGCAATGAATTTTATAGGGAGTAAGAGGAGTCTGAAACTCACTTCCATTTCCTGGAGTTCCATCTCATTACAATCACATGATCAAAGTAAGGCCAGGTTCAGAGAGGAAACCCTAATTGTGGCAGCCTACGAAACACTCACTGGTTTTTGGAGTCGTCCAGCAATATATAAGTTATTCCAGTTCAGGAGATCTTCAATCAGAATACTCGTGCTAATAACTCCGTATTTGATAAGCTATAAAAGAAAGGAAATGGGCAAGAAAAAGAGCAAAATATCAAGTTGCAGCTTATGCAAGTACAAAATATAAGAAAATAGATCAAATTCTTGACCACAGTAGCACCCTAATTTCCAAAGCCACTCAAAATGCCTACCTTTTGAAAACACATCTCCACCAAAACCTTTTAGGGATTTAGTGTCCAAGATGGATTTGGCCCCTGTATGATTCTGTTTTGTGTTGCTATAACAGAACACCTGAGACTGGGTAACTTATAAAGAACAGAGGTTTATTTGTCTCATGATTCTGGGACAGTTGCATCTGACACGGGCCTCAGGCTACTTCTACTCATGGCAGAAAGTGGCAGGCAGCCCACAGGGACAAGGAGAACACATGGCAAAAGGTAGCAAGAGAGAGAGAAGAGGTGCCAGGGTCTTTTAAACAACCAGCTCTCACGGGAACTAATAGAGTGAGAACTCACTCACTACCCCTCCTCCACCAGGGAGACCATTAATTCATTCATAAGGGATCCACCCCATGACTCAGCTTCCAGCACTGCCACATTGGGAATCAGATTTCCACATGAGTTTTGGTGGTGACAACACATCCACACTCTATCATTTTGCTCCTGGACCCCTAAAACTCATATCTCTCTCACATACAAAATACAGTCATTCCATCCCAGCAGTCCAAAAAGTCTTAGCTTGTTCCAGCACCAACTTAAAAGTCCAAAGACCAGGCCGACCCCGTGGCGCACTTGGGAGAGTGCGGCGCTGGGAGCGCAGCAGCGCTCCCGCCATGGGTTCGGATCCTATTTAGGGATGGCTGGTGCGCTCACTGGCTGAGCGCGGTGTGGCCGGTCACAAAGAAGACAAAAAATAAAAATAAAAAATAAATAAAAAAATAAATGTCCAAAGACCAAAGTCCAAAGTCTCATGTGAGACCAAAAGCAAAAGTCCTTCCAGTTGTGAACCTGTAAAAATCAAAACCAAATTTATCTACTTCCAAGATGCAATGGTGGAATACATTCCCATTCCAAAAGGGAGAAATAGGCCAAAAGAAAGGAGAAACAGGTCCCAAACAAGTCCGAAACCCAGCGGGGCAGGCATTAAATCTCAAAGCTGGCGAATCATGTGCCTTGACTCCATGTTCGATGTCCTCTGCATGCTGGTGTGGGGGTTGGGTCCCCACATCCTCTGGCAGCTCTGCTCCTATGGCTTTCCTGGTCTCAGGTGATGCTTTAGCTCTCACAGGCTGACATTGCATGCTGGTAGTTCCACGGGTCTGGGGTCTCCATGGCAGTCTTGCTCTCAAGGCTCCACTAGACATGGCACTGATGGGGTTTCTCTGCTGCAACTCTGATCCCACATTTCCACTTAGCATTGCTCTAGTGAAGGCTGTCTGTGGTGACTCCACCCCAGTGACAGATCTCTTCCTGGGTCCCCAGACTTTTTCATAGATCCTTTGAAATCGCAGTGGAGGCTCCCAAGACTTCACAGCTCTGGCATTCTGTGAGCCTGCAGAACTAACACCATGTGGACACCACCAAGGCTTCCAGCTTGTGTGTTCCAGAGCTACACATCCGGCCACACCTGGGGCCAATTTAGCCACAGCTGGAGCAGCCAAAGCACCTGGGATGCTTGTACTGGAAGCAGCTTCCAGAGGTGGACCTGAGCAGTAAGCCTGCAGAGGATGCCTCAGTCCTGTTTCGCAAGACCATTTTGTCTTCTAGGCCTTTGGGCCTGAAATGGTAGGTTTGGCCCCAGAGGCTTCTGCAACGCCCTCGGGGCCCTTTTCTCCTTCTCTTGATAATCCCTTTTCTTTGTACTAATCTTCTTAGTTAATGGTTGCTGGGCTTCCCCATTGAATGCTCTCTGCTTCTCTACCACATGGCCAGGCTGCAAATTTCCTAAATTTTTACACTCTGCTTCCCTTTTAAATTCTGGTTTAAAAGAATAGGCTGAGAGCTATTACATAGCCATGCAGCTTCCCTAATGCTTTGCTGCTTAGAAATTTCTTCAGCCAAATGCTGTGGTTCACAATTCCTAAGTTCCAACTTCCATAAAGTCCTAGGGCATAGAAACAATGCAGCCAAGTTCCTTGCCAGTTCACAGCAAGAGTGACCTTTGCTCCAGTTTCCAATAAACTCCTTCTGATTTCTGAGACCTCCTTAGAGTGGTCTTTACAGTCCATATTTCTATCAGCATTCTGCTTGCTACCACATAACCAGTCTCTAAGACATTCCAAACTTTCCTTTGTCTTTTTGTCTTCTTCTGAGTCCTCCAAACTCCTGCAGCCTTTGCCTAACACCCAGTTCCAAAGCCACTTTCACATTTTCAAATATTTGTTATAACACCCCACTTCTGGTACCAATTTTCTGTATTAGTCCATTTTGTGTTGCTATAACAGAACGCCTGAGACTGGGTAACTTATAAAGAACAGAGGTTTATTTGGCTCACAATTCTGGGACAGCTGCATCTGGCACAGGCCTCAGTCTGCTTCTACTCATTGCAGAAAGAGGTAGGCAGCTGGCAGGGACAAGCAGATCACATGGCAAGAGGAAGCAAGAGAGAGAGAAGAGGTGCCAGGGTCTTTTAAACAACCAGCTCTTGCAGGAACTAATAGAGCAAGAACTCACTCACTACCCCACCTCCCCCAGGGAGAGCATTAATTCATTCATGAGGGATCCACCCCCATGACTCAAACAGCTTCCAGTACTGCCACACTGGGGATCAGATTTCCACATGAGTTTTGGCAGGGATAACACATCCAAACTCTATCAGCCTCTAAGGTACGTGAGGTGAGGTGACACGGTTTTAACTTAGGTCCATGTGATGTTAAAGGCAGAATGGCTCTCAGATGCTATCTAGTATTGGTCCTCAATGGAGTGGAAATAAAAACCTGGTTCTTCCCCATAGATTGTTTGAGAAGCAATGATTTAGTTCATGCTCCTTATTTGAGAAATAAAAAACCCGAGGTCTGGAGAGAATGACATGCCCAAAGTGGTACCAGTAGTAGCAGAATCAAAACTACATACCAGAACTTAAGTCTGATCTTCCAATGTTCTTTTAATTACAAAGTACAAGAAATTTTAATTCTTTAATTAAAAGTTTTCACTGACATCCTTTACATAGTGAATTTCTCTTTTGCTATTGACTATTTCAAACACTTTAATAATTACAAAGTAACATCCAAAAATAACATCTTTTTATCAATGCTAAACACATGGAATTATGGTCAAGTCCATTTCAATAATAATTTGTATAATCCCTGAACACAGATTTCCCTGGTTACGAAGTCCTATTTGCATCAACAATATCTTCAGACCCACTTTGCTGAACTTCAGTATCCAAACAGGCTGCGAATATCTAAAAAGTAGCTAAAGAATTTCAATTAAAAAGTACAGTCCCTTTGGCATATAATTATGTCCAAACATTTGGTTACTGGAGCTTGTAATATTGTTTAAAAACTACTAATTAGAGATAGGCTCAGCATAATATTAATTATGGAGAAAGAGCAAAGTTATGTGTTTTGCATGATGGAAGTGGAAGTGGAAGGCTGTGCTGAGTAACTACCTTCTTCTCTCCACTCTGGTCACAGTTCTGCAGAAAGCCCTTTTTGCTGCAGGCAAGTACCAACTGGGAGATAACGAGAACACCACTGGCCTGGAATTTGGGGGACCTATCACTAACTAGCTGCATGACCTTATGGAAGTCATTTTCTCTCTCTGAACCTTGGTTTCTTCATTTGCAAAACGCACGTGGAGCGAGACTGGACCTCAACCAGAAAAGCAAGTATATGGCCCAAAGGGTATGCAAACATTACCAGTCAATCATAGCACTCATTCTTCAGCCAATTTCAGATAGGTCTTCAAGTCCTTCTCAAGTCAGTCCTCCAACCTCCTGCCTTTTAAAGTGTGGTCCTTTGACCAGTAGCATCAGCATCACCTGGAAGCTTGTAAAAACTGCAGAATCTCAGGTTCCATCCCAGGTCAACTGAATCAGAATCTACTTTTCAGCAAGATCCCCAGATGATTCATATGCCTGTCAAAGTCTGGCCTCTCTAAGCAATTGGCAGCAGAGTTGGCACAGCAGGTGAAACGTGTATGTCTTCCCTAGGTCCACTAATTTCTAGGAGGCATCTGATTTAGACTCTGGTCCTGCCCAGCTCTTGGCAGCCCTCGTAAGAGACTGGGGTGATTCTTCTGAAAGACAGTTCAGCAGGATCATCTCATCTGCTCTCCATCACCCCCCTGCCAAATACCACCCACCTGCTGGCACCAGGAGGTTCCTGTCCATCACTTGGCACCACATGCTCCCAACCACCTGATACCCTCTTCAATTCCAACTTCTTCCTGGAGATGTCTGCTCCTCCTTCTAGATGAGATTAATCTCCACCTAATCCTAAAAGGGACTGCCTATTTCTCCTGTTAACCAAACCACTGGTTCTCAAAGTGTGGTTCCCAGAAGAGCTGCTTTAGCATCATTTGGAAGCCTATTAGAAATGCAAATTCTCAAGTCCCATCCTAGACCCACTGAATCAGAAACTCTGGGGGGTGGGGCCCAGCAATCTGTGTGTCCAAGAGCCATGTGTGGGTACCCACACATAGCATCCAGGGGACATTGATGCGCACTAAAACTTGAGAACCTCTTGGCCAAAGGCAAAGAATAAAGGCAGTCACACCCAACCACCTTCTCACACTGCAGTAACAGCCAAGGTGAGATGAGGACTCCAGTACTGATCTGTTCCTGGGTTTAAGACATCCAGCAGCAGTGTGAACGTTGCCTGATTATAAGAACATATATATTTAGCTGGCATTTGAATAACAAAGATGAACAACCACCCAAGTTAAGATCAAAGTCACTTACCTTACCATCACACATGATCAATGGATTGTAGTAAACTCCAGCACCATAGTTATTCTGGAGGGATGTGATAATCTTGGGCCCCAAAATTTTTAGGAAAGAGTAGTGGCTCCGGTTTTTCTTCAGGTTCTTTGAATGCCATGCAACAGGGTCATCTACTGTGAACACAAAGTCCAGCATGGCATTCTATGAGGTGAAGAAAAGAGAATGATTTCAGTATTAATTCCAAAAAAGATACCTAAGTAGAGTGAAAAGCTCTAAAATACTACATTATTATGATTAATAGTCAGAAGACCAAGGTTTGTCGTCAGAAACTTAAGCAAGTCTCTGGAAACAATTTGAGCTTTGTTTTCATCAACACAAACAGCAAACAATTACTTGACATATATTGTTGTGCCAGCACTCTTTTAAACACTTTATATATAATACATACAGTAACTCATTTTATCCTCAAAACAATCCTACAAGGTTGGTACTGCTATTATCCCAATTTTAGAAGAAAGGAGACCAAGGCACAGGGTAAGCTCTTTGCCCAAGGACACAGAGCTAGTGACTGGCAGACCTAAGTAGTCTGGATCCAATTTCTATGTGCCGAGCCACGATGCTACACTGCCTTTCAGCTAAATGTGCTCCACTTTTCTTCCAGATCAAATTAACACCATGAGGATAATAAACTCTATAAAGTATTACATAAAGGGAAATAAGTTATCTTAACTCTCACCCGTTCACCAGCCACTCACTGAGTACGTATAATGAGCTCCGATAGTTCCCAGAGTAGAAGAGCTCAGAGTCTACTGGTGAGAACAGACAAATCATCACTAAATTGACTTGATATAGGAATGTTAAATGTACTAACTTCACTCAGAATGGGAGCTGGGTCAGGACAGGAAGGAGAAATTTCCCTAGAGATGTCAAATGTGAGTTTTGAAGGACATGTGAGAGTTAAGTAGCTTTATGGAAGCACTAGAAACATGGGGAAGGGAAGGGCAGCATGTTAGAGGAAGCTGTTCCTGTGGATATGAGGGCCAGGCATGTTCTGGAAGCTGCACTTTGATATGGCTGGAATAGAACATACTCACGTGGTGTGAGATGAGACCACAGAGGGAGGCTGTCTTCCATGCTAGAAATTTTCCTGCGGAAGAGCTAATTGGAGGGAGGAGAGACTAAGGGTGGGGGAAACCTGATAGGAAGACACTGCAAGATTCCAGGTGAGAAATGAAAAGGTATTAGCTAAGGCACTGAGGTTAGGGACTAATTTGAGAAATTTAGGTTTTAGAATCTACAAGACTTCCTAACTTCAGTGTTAGGAATAAGAGTGAGGGAAAGGGAAGGACCTTTTCTTGGAGGGAATTCCAGGTCTGCTGAAAAGAAAACCTTCATGGAAAAATGAAGAGGTGGCTACCAGGAGGTTAAGCCTGCTCTGAGTTTCCCACAGTATGATCCACAAAACACTGGAGATACTTAAGATTTGAGGGCAACATAAACATGTTTTTTTTTCAATTTTGTAATTATGTTAATGTGTGTTGGAAAAAAATAACTAGCCTATGATATAGTTTTCTCATATACTGCCAATTTAAGGAAAAATATTAAATAGCAGTACACTTGGGAAACAGAAGAAATCCAAGCAACAGAATAGATGTCCTCACCAAGACGTGAACAGGCAAACTTTAACAGGAAGACAGGTATCCAGATCCGGGAGGCCCTATTGCAATCTGCAAACTGGATTCTGTAAATCAGAAGGAAAACTACCCTCACGGCTTTTGCGCTCAGCCAGCTCTGAAGAGTAATAGTGCCTAGTTCCAAAAAGACTTGTTGAACGTGCTGAGGGTACCTCAAAACGTTCATGGAAAAATTTGTATCATCCTTTAATTCTATTTTTCCACAAACTTTTTGAAGTACCCTCGTATACTGGTCACCCACTAACTTCTTCTGTTAATTACCCTCACTGCACGTGCCCTGGCCTTAACAGCCAGTCCGTCAACTTCTTGAAGTCAGAACAGCATTTTGTATTTTCTATGGCTATCGACGTGACTTTCAAACCTGGCTACGCTTTAGAATAATCTGGGACGTTTTTTTAAAATTCCTGAGGCCCAGGCCTCATCCCAGAACAGTTAAGTCAGAATCTCCGTAGGTGAAACCCAGGCATCGGTACTTTTTTTAACGCTCCCCAGAAAATTCCAATGTTCACCAAGGCTGAAAACACAGAACTAGAATCTAACAACTCTTTATTTTCCATTCTTCCACCTTTCCTCTGCACCAGCTTTTTCCTCCACCTAACTGCATCTCCTGCTCTAGACCTAAGCGGACTCCTACTTATCCTTGAAAACTTAGCTGACGCTGTCGTTAAACTAACAACAGTTTCGCACTCTAGTTGACCCATGCAGTATGCACAGAGGAAAGGCCGCTCTAGGGCTCTGAAGGGATCGAAGGCAAAAAGGGACTCGTGAGAACCGGCAGCTTCCAGGCGTGGGACTGACTGGAGGGCTGCTTGGGGAGGGTCCGGTCTCACCTTGTCTGAATTGGGCCCCGCCTGGCGGTACA
Source organism: Galeopterus variegatus (assembly GCF_000696425.1). NCBI lineage: Eukaryota > Metazoa > Chordata > Mammalia > Dermoptera > Cynocephalidae > Galeopterus > Galeopterus variegatus. Next base: position 8,908 of record NW_007735070.1, read on the forward strand.
CCCCGGAGCCGTAGGCGAAAGCCAGGCTCAGCTCCTCGGGGAAGTGAGACAGGATCTTGCGTAAAGCCACCCCCGAGCTCTGCAGCGCCTGCAGCGCCATGGGGCCGAGGCTCAGAGACAGGGGACCCTTGGCGGAACAGGGCAGAGCACGGGGTGAGGAACGGACACCCGGAAGGGGGTTAAGGGTGGGGAAAATGCAAGTCGGGGACCGGCCCGATCGGGAGAAGTCTTGACTGTGGGGTGGGTCTCCGAGGGCCAGCAAGGACTTGGGGCGGTAGGCCAGTCCGAGACCAAGCCCGGAGAAGCAGCCCAGCTAGGGTAAGCCGCGCGGGGGTCCCGCCGCCGAGCGTCCGCCCCTGGCCACGCCCCTCGTACGCACTCGCGCTTCAAAGCGTAAGAGACGTCTCTCGCCGGTATGTAGAGACGCGAGGGCTTTACAGAGACCCCTGGTGGTCGGAGGAGGGCGCTGCAGGCTGGCAGCCTGGGACTGCGACTTGGACAAATGGGCGGGGTAGGATGTGGCTAATTAAACTGCTTTTGAGCCTTAGGAGATCCTTCTTTGTAACTCTGTCCTCAAATCACATTTTAAGAAATGACTATAAAATCATGCACGTGTATTACAAGAGATTTTTTTTAATGAGGTGAAGCACATAGTATAGAATCAACCATTCCAAAATGTACAATTCAGTGGCTTTTAGCACATTCACAATGGTATGCAACCATCATCTCTATGTAGCTCTAAAACTGCAGAAGATATTAAAGGTTTAGAAAAACAAATAAAATTAAAATCATGCCAATTCCACCACCCGACTGCTGTTAAGATTTGGCTGATTTCCTCCTGTTAAAGCCCTTTCCAAATCCAATGAGGAATATGAAAGTGCTGTTGTGAGGCTGCTGCTCGGAAAGGAACCAGAACATTCAATTGAGAATTTTTAAGGGTCTTTATTAGCCGGCCAGCGACTACTTCCCCAGATATTCTGGTGAGAGAGCAGCCCCCAGCCTAAGTTTGAGGGGTTTTTAAAGGCAAAAAGTCACACAGTCACACAGCAAAAGTTACATCCCCCCTCTGGTGTGAGGGGGTGAGAGGGGTTTCACAAGGCCCAAAGCAAGCTGGTTACAGAAGCCAAGGTAAGCAAATTAATCAGTGAGAAACAGCAAAAACTTCCCCATGGTAGTCCCCTCCCTAGATCACCTGTTTATATCTTGATATAGTTGGGTTTTTGTTTTTGTTTTTCTATAGGCGGGAAATTTTAATTTTTCCATCTTTTTATATCCAGGTACAGGGTGTCTTGTTTGTCTAATGAGAACTTCTGCTAAGGGTGCTGGGGGCATGCCAGGGTAACAGAAGGAGAACTTTGACAAGCTAGGTATCTGTTGTGAAATGTTGGGGGCTAATGGAGTAAGTTAAGTCAATTTACCTTGTCACAGTGCTCCATAAATGGTTAGGGACAGCACAAACGTCCTCTAATATTTGTATTTAATATTAAGGGTGGAGGAGCCTTTGTCCCTTTGCCTTGGGGATTGGTCTCACAAAGGACACTTTAAATGCTGTTTCTGAAAGAAACAGGACCCCAGGACAGAAAGGATCTTGGAGTTCTTTCTGGGAGAAACTTGTTCAAGATCACGTGACCATTCAGGATGGCATTTGACTTCCAGGACAGAGACATTTCAGCTACTCTTTCCTTCCTCCCTGAGTTACACTGCCTCTCAAAAATGATAGAAGTAGTAATATCTAACATTTAGGTAATGTTGACACGTTTTCACATGCATTTCTCATTCAGTTCCTTCTAGTGCCCTGTGGGAGGAGGCTATTGCCTCCATTTTAAAGACGCTCAGGCTGAGAGAGGTAAAGCAATCGTATCAGCCTGTGGCCAAACTGGAACTAAAACCCAGGTCTGACTGACTCCACCTCTGGGGTTCTTTCTACAATTCTTCTCTGTCGTTGAAAGGTTTTGAGAAAAGACCTATCAGGATCAAATGTTAGCCTGGACTAGAGTGGGGAGAGAAGAGGTGGGGAGGCCAATTAGGAAGCTGTTACCATATTTCCACCATGAACTGAAAACGGGCAGGCCTGGGTGTTAGAAGCAGAGATGGGATTAATTCAATTGGAAAAATGGCTATTTAAGTTCACACTCCGGGCCGGGCACATATTTCCACCATGAACTGAAAACGGGCAGGCCTGGGTGTTAGAGGCAGAGATGGGATTAATTCAATTGGAAAAATGGCTATTTAAGTTCACACTCCGGGCCGGGCACTGAGGTAGGTGATGAGGATTTGGGAATGAATAAATCAGAGCTTCTGCCTTGCAGGAGCTCAGAGTCTATCGAGGAGACACACAAGTAAATCAAAACATAATGTGCGGTCATGAAGCTGGGTATCCAGCGCTGTGAGGGAATATCATGTCCCTCCAGTAAGGGAACTTTATGAAATCAGTTATAGGTGTATGGGGAGAGACCAGAGGAGGTTTCACAGTGATGGCACTTGAGCCAGGTCTTGAAGGTCAAGCAGGAGTTCATCAGGCAAAAGATACATGGGGAGATTCTACCAAGAATTGATAGGACTTGGTGATGATAATAATAGGTGTCATTTTCTAAGCACTTACTATGCCCAAGCACTTTTTTTTTTTTTTGGTTTGTTGGCCAGTACAGGAATTGAATCCTAGACCCTAGTGTGATTAGCACCGTGCTCTACCCAAGCACCTTTTAATCTTATCTCTTCTCATCACTCCAAAGACCTTATAAGTCAGGTTCTCTAAGATGATCGTATTTCTCACATGAGGAAACAGAGGCCCTAAAAGAAGAAGCAAATTCCCTAAAATCACATAGTTAAGAGAGTGGTGAAGCCGGGATTTGAATCCAGGGCTACCTAATTCCGAAGGCCACGGTCTTACAACCGTGTTTAAATACCTTCTAAGATGGCTTGTGAGGTGAGGGAAAGAAATAGATTAAATAAACTGGCTCTAAGCCATCAGACAAGGTTCAGGAGCAGCAGAAATAGCCAATGGACATCAAGGAGACCAGAATAAGGGAGGCCAGAGGGAGACACTGTGCATCTCCGTCTCCCTGGTGAGCACAGGCATTTTGGTTCCTTCTGACTAAATATCACCCTTGCCCAGATTGCAAGAATCTGAAGAGCACTTATGGAATTACACTGAAACCTTTCACCCAAAGACAGTGAATAAGCCCCATTACCAGCCTTTTCAAATTTTCTTTCTTCCCTGAAGGAAATAATTCAATTCCATTGTTTTTTTGTTTTGGGTTCTTTTTTTTTTTCCTATTTGCAAAAGTAATCTCTGCTCATAAAAATGTAAACATTACAAAATACGAGTATCATCCCCCAGAGATAGCCATTGGTAGTCTTTCGTACATATTCCCCCAGGTATTTTTTTATGAATATATTAACATTAAAAACATTTTTAAATGGAATCATATGATAGATAACAAATTTGCAATTTGCTTTTCCCCCACTTATATCAGGGACAACATTCTGTGTCAGAATATATAGATCTGTCTCATTCCATTTATTAGCAGCAAATTACTGGAAAATATGGATATGCCATAATTTGTTCACACATTTTAATATTGACTAATATAGATGATTTCTAGTTTTCACATGTGCAAACAGTGCTATAGCGTGAACATCCTGTAAATATACCTTTTTGTGCGTGTGCAAGTATTGCTATAAGATAGATTCTTAGAAGTGAAATTGCTGGGTCAGAGCATCAGCACATTGCTAAATTCTCCTCCAAAAGATTGTACCAATTCACACACCCACCTACAGCGTTCAGCTTGATGTAAATAAAGATGCTGTAATGTTTCTCTATTTTTCTCCTTTACAGGCTTTCTCACCTAATTATCAGTAGTTTTCATTTTCACAAACACTTTCTCTCCTGACACTGCAAAACCACCAGCTGGAAAGTTCCATCACATTCTTGTGTGGCATTTTGCCTTTCCCTAGAAAAAGGCAGAAGCAATACAGTAGAGAACACATTTGTATTCTTCAGCAGAAATTTCCCTGCGTCTCGCCGTTTATCTGCTCTTTATTGAATTACTGTGGCTTGCTAAGTTAGAAGCTATTGAAAAGCCCTACTGTTCTATATAATCGCTTTCAGGTTCTGTTGGAAAGCTCATATCAATGAAATAAAGATGATAGAGAGGCATTTAAAAATATAGATAAATGCCACTTGATCTGAGTGAACGGTGGGCCTCATGCTTCTGATTTATCTAGCAGTCGTCTTTGTATTCCTTAACAGTGACCCTGCCAGGCTAGGTTTCACTAGAAGGTAATGGTAGAGAGGCATTTAAAAATATAGATAAATGCCACTTGATCTGAGTGAACGGTGGGCCTCATGCTTCTGATTTGTCTAGCAGTCGTCTTTGTATTCCTTAACAGTGACCCTGCCAGGCTAGGTTTCACTAGAAGGTTCACCTAGTCCTTTTTATAAAAAGCCCTGTAAAATGGCTATAACTTTTATGCCACGGTTTTTCTTCTAATCAGTGCTTCAGTAAAGAACAGAAAAATGTTTGGGAAAAAAATCCAGGCTCCGTGGTTCCTACAATTAAACACATGTTCAATTTATCTGCTGATGGAGGGGAAGGAGAGGGGTGTGGATCTCTGTCTCATCAGAGGATGGTCACCCTGTCACATCTGTCCATTCTCAGCTGACTGATGTGTCGTAACTGGGCCACACTGAGAGCGTCTTCATACATTAAGTCTCTGATCAGGGGCTTGGAGGTACCATCTGGGTTTTGAATCCAGGCCCCAGGACTTAATAGCTGTGTGACCTTGGACAAGACAACTTAATTTCTCTGTGCCCTCTTTTCCTGATTTGTAAAGTGAGGATAGTAATACCTGCTTCATAGGACTGTGACAGCAAATGAAATAGTATCCAGAAAGTACGTAGAATGATGCCTGCCATAGAATAAGCTCTCAGTGAATGTTCTCCATCTTATTGAACTCTTAAGAGAACAATGTACAAAAGGAATTAAAAACCATAATTATACCTAGCATCTCTATGGCATTTAGCATTTTACACAAAGCACTTGTCTAGTCATGGTTTTATTTCATTCTTAAAACAAATCCTGGGAAATGAGTGGTAACTATTCCAATTTTGCAGATGGATAAACTGAAACAGAAAAATGAAGTGACTTGCCTGAAGTCACAGGGCTAATGGCAGCTGCTGCCAATACAGTCTCTAAGTCCAATCCTTTTCCTCTCACACCATAAAAGTAATGCAAGTTGTTCATCTCACCAAGGGATTCATTCACTCATTTATTCATTCTCCCATTGAAATCTTCCTCCTCCTTTAGTCCCAGCTCAAATACCAAATTGTTCTTTCCTCTGTGCCTACCTAACCCTATGCTGATGGCTTTCTAGCCCTTGTCTTAAATGTCATGTGTTCCTCAGAAACAGTTATAAATGGCATAGGGGCTCTTTGAAGTCAGGGACGGTATCTTATGCATTTTTCTATCCTTGAAAGTCTAGTACAATGCCTGAAACAGTTTCTACATTTGAGAATTTCATAGTCTGGTGAAATAAATTAACATGTATACAAAGTAATTACAATCCAATATGAAGAGTATAGACAAGGTCTACACCACAGCTGTGGTAACACAGCAGGGATTATTCACTTTTCAGGGTTTCTGAAAAAGCTTTTCAGGGGGAGTGACATCTGGGCTAGACCATCACAAGATAGTAAAGACTGGTGAAAAATTTCTAGGTAAAACAAACAGCCTCTATAGTGGGTCTTAGAATTCTCTCTTTGGGAGGATGTTATGTTTTCCAGTGGAGTTCTGAAGGACCACGGATCTTGTAGTACCAAAGAAATGAATGAATAATGATGAATAAATAATTTCAGGGAGCAGAGAAGGAATCCCACTCTCACTTGGCCACTTATTATCTGTGTGACCATGGGCAAGTGGCTCCGGGCCTCAGTTTCTATGTATATAAAATGGGGATAATAATAGTACCTACCTCACAATGTTGTCATGATGACTCAACTGGTTGACATACATAACGTGCTTGGAACAACACCTGACAGGTAGTGAGTACTATGTATCTGTTTGCTATTAGTATCTATTGTCCCTGAAATTCAAGCAAATCATCAGCTTCCTACTTGACCTCTTTGTAAAACTGGCCTTGAATTTTGGGACAAACAAAGTTGGCAAAGAAACCAGTTAGAGACAAAGAATTAATTGTTGTATACCAAGTCTTTCTCCAGCCACCAAAGTCTGCAATCTGGGGTTGAGGTAAAGCAGCATGTCACAAAGTGGGTTTTATTGAACTATTATTATTTGGTGTTGAGAAAAAAATTCTATGGTCAATTAAGTTTGGGAAATTTTGGATTAAATAGAGGCAAGTAGATTTCTTTGCTGTGGGATTTCTCAGAGCATTAATATATTAATATGCACTGCGAATCTCCAAGAGAAAATGAGAACATGGAGCATTTTCCAATTTCCCAGACTAGGTTTCCTCCTATCTCCCTCTGTCCCTCTCTGTCTCCCCAGCTCCTCTCTCAACATCTTCCGGGATTAATGTTCTAGGGGCATCAATTAAGGAAACACTGGTGCCAAGAATTCCCTGTGGTCACAGGATCATCTCAGCGTCCCAAACCAATCAAGACTAACGTACCTAGACCTCTTTTGCCTGAGGGCACCAAAGGATCCCACAACTTAAGTGAGAAATTGGGAAGCTTTTGGTTCTGAGGATCAAAAGCATAGACATTTTGTTCAGACCCAGAAATGACAATACCTAGAGTTTTAAAATGACACTCTCCCGACCTCCAGGGTCTGAGTATGTGACCGTTTCATCTGGTCTCACCACTTTGAGCATCATCTGGGCCTCTTTGTGGGTAGAAGTGATTGACAGGCATACTACAGCTCGGGCACAAACATTTCTTTGTTAGTAGCTTCTATTTATGAAACACCAAAGCCACATAAGGAAAGTACTATTATTATGATATTTTCTAATTTTATTTTTTAAATCATCATGCAGTAACATTGACTTTTTGTTGGTGCATAGTTCTGTAAACTTTAACACAAGTATAGATTTTGTGTAAATACCATTACAGTTAGGGTGTTCCTCACCCCCCAGGCCCCCATGCTGTCCTTTTGTAGTCATGTGCCCCTCCCTCTCCCCTACACTGGCAAACACTGATCTTGTCACTACAATTGTGCCTCTTCAAGAATGTCGTATCAGTGGAACGTTATATGGTATGTAACCTGTAACCTTTCAAATCGGGCTTCTCTCACCCAGCTTCACACCTCAGAGTCATCTGAGTCAGTGGGTGCACCGACAGTTTCTGCCTTTTTTTGCCTGGTGATGTTCCATTGCATTGCTGAGCCACTTGTTTTGTCCATTCACCCTTTGAAGGACATCTGGGTTGTTTCCAATTTTGGGCAATTACAAATAAAGCTTCTATAAACGTTTGGGTACAGGCGTTTTTGTAAACATAAGATTTCATTTTTCTAGAGTAAATCCCTGGAGTGGGACTGCAGCTGAGCCACTTGTTTTGTCCATTCACCCTTTGAAGGACATCTGGGTTGTTTCCAATTTTGGGCAATTACAAATAAAGCTTCTATAAACGTTTGGGTGCAGGCGTTTTTGTAAACATAAGATTTCATTTTTCTAGAGTAAATCCCTGGAGTGGGACTGCACGATCATACGGTGCATATTTAACTCTAGAAGAAACCGTCATCATCTTCCAGAATGGCTCTACCATTTTGCATTTCCACCAGCAACAAATGGGAGTTCTAATGCTCTGCAGCCTCATCAGGACTTGCCTTTGTCAGCATCTTTTATTCAGCCACTCTGACAGGTGTGTAGTAGTATTTCATTGTGGTTTTAATTTGCATTTTCTTAATTATGGCAAACATCTTTTTATGTGCTTTTTCGCCCTCTGTGTATCCACTTTGGTGAAGTGTTCAAATCTTCAGCTCATTTTTTGTTGTCATTGGATTGTTTTCTTGCTGTTGAGTTTTGAGAGTTCTTTATATATTCTGGATATATAAACTTCTTTGTCGGATACGTGATCTGTGAATACTTTCTCCCACTCAGTAGCTTATCTTTTCATTCTCTTGACAATGTCCATCACGGAGCAAAAGTTTTTAATTTTCATTAGGTCCAATTGATCAATAGGCGATACATTTTTATTTTAAGAGTCTTGCTTTTGGTGTCATGTCTCAGAACTCTTAGCCTAATCCTAGATCACAAAGGTTTTTCTGCTATATGTTCTTCTTAAAGAGTTATAATTTTAGGTTTTACATCAGATCTATGATCCATTTTGAATTAATTTCGGTATAAGTTGTGAGGTTATATCTTAAAACTGGGTAGTGTGATTCATTGAATTTTATTCATCTTTTTCAGAATTGTTTTTGTTGTAGTTCCTGTGCTTGAACAAGCCTTCCAGGTGATTCTGATATTGCTAAAATTTGAGAACCGCTAATGTAGTGAATTGCCAGGGTCAGGAATAGCTCTCTGGTCTCAGTTGTCGTATGGTGAGCATCACATTCCTCCAAATCTCCTCTTCCAGCTGCAGAACTCATCTCTGGTTGTTGTAGAACCTGAAGGCACTGTTGCTTCAACTGTGCTAGTGTTTTTGGCTGCCACAGGTAGAGGTGCCCATTCGGATGTGATGTCTGTTCCCTCTCCAGCTGCAGGGGCTGTGGCGCACGCTCCAACCACTCCCCTCCACTGGCTCTCGAGTACTTCTCCACTTGGCCCACGTGGTGATAGGCTTCTCCCTGACACCACAGGCAGCTATTATGTAAGGGGCTGGAACCCATCCTTCCCTCCTCTATAAAAATTATAACTAATAATCTGTTAGTCTACCCTCAAGCCCTATAATTCCAATCAACAGGAGAGAAGCCTGCTGTTTTTTTATTGCTCTGATGAAGGCTTTTGGAAGGTAAGAGAATTATTTTATGAGGTTTTAACTGGAAATACTGAAAGTAATCAGAAGGTCTTTTTTTTTTAAATTTATTTTTTATTACATTTGGCATCCACAGGGGTTCCAAGACTCCAACCTGGGAGTTGGACTTAATCTAGTCCTATCCATCTTCACCTTCCTGATGAAGCCACTGAGGTAAGGGGGATGATGGGGGGCCTCCCCAGCACCTCCATGTTTAGTACCAGTGACTTTCAAAGTGTTTGACATTTAATGACCAACATGCTATCTTTTTTTTATGACCTGATAAGTTTAGATAACTATAAACATTCTTTTGTAGGGAAAATATAGGAAAATAGCCAGGGCCCCTCAGATGTTCAGAATCTTGCTGAGCCTTTGCTGTAAATATCCACGTGTGCCCAGGTGTTCCTTGGTTACTATCTAATGTAATTGTGTATGGGCACCCAGGTGTCCTGGGTTATGGACCTAAGTATAAAGGACTAATGCTCTGATACATGGCACTTCTTGGGATGCTCTGGGAGGCCACTAGGGCAGCTGCTCCTAGCTCTGAATAAAGCCTATTAATTTTTTTACCCACGGCTCCCCGGATCTTTTCCTATTACCTAGCTTGTGGACCTGCATGTGAAGGGTTTGTGATCCAGACAGTACAATGAACTTGAAGGGTCCATGAGCCCTAGCCCTAGCAATACAATTCTGATAAAATATAACATAAAATTTACCATTTTAACTATTTTCAAGTGTACAGTTGGGGTTGCATTAAGTATGTTCTCGTATAACTTCGTATAATGTATGCTATACGAAGTTATTACGCTATGCCCAAGCACTTTTTTTTTTTTTTGGTTTGTTGGCCAGTACAGGAATTGAATCCTAGACCCTAGTGTGATTAGCACCGTGCTCTACCCAAGCACCTTTTAATCTTATCTCTTCTCATCACTCCAAAGACCTTATAAGTCAGGTTCTCTAAGATGATCGTATTTCTCACATGAGGAAACAGAGGCCCTAAAAGAAGAAGCAAATTCCCTAAAATCACATAGTTAAGAGAGTGGTGAAGCCGGGATTTGAATCCAGGGCTACCTAATTCCGAAGGCCACGGTCTTACAACCGTGTTTAAATACCTTCTAAGATGGCTTGTGAGGTGAGGGAAAGAAATAGATTAAATAAACTGGCTCTAAGCCATCAGACAAGGTTCAGGAGCAGCAGAAATAGCCAATGGACATCAAGGAGACCAGAATAAGGGAGGCCAGAGGGAGACACTGTGCATCTCCGTCTCCCTGGTGAGCACAGGCATTTTGGTTCCTTCTGACTAAATATCACCCTTGCCCAGATTGCAAGAATCTGAAGAGCACTTATGGAATTACACTGAAACCTTTCACCCAAAGACAGTGAATAAGCCCCATTACCAGCCTTTTCAAATTTTCTTTCTTCCCTGAAGGAAATAATTCAATTCCATTGTTTTTTTGTTTTGGGTTCTTTTTTTTTTTCCTATTTGCAAAAGTAATCTCTGCTCATAAAAATGTAAACATTACAAAATACGAGTATCATCCCCCAGAGATAGCCATTGGTAGTCTTTCGTACATATTCCCCCAGGTATTTTTTTATGAATATATTAACATTAAAAACATTTTTAAATGGAATCATATGATAGATAACAAATTTGCAATTTGCTTTTCCCCCACTTATATCAGGGACAACATTCTGTGTCAGAATATATAGATCTGTCTCATTCCATTTATTAGCAGCAAATTACTGGAAAATATGGATATGCCATAATTTGTTCACACATTTTAATATTGACTAATATAGATGATTTCTAGTTTTCACATGTGCAAACAGTGCTATAGCGTGAACATCCTGTAAATATACCTTTTTGTGCGTGTGCAAGTATTGCTATAAGATAGATTCTTAGAAGTGAAATTGCTGGGTCAGAGCATCAGCACATTGCTAAATTCTCCTCCAAAAGATTGTACCAATTCACACACCCACCTACAGCGTTCAGCTTGATGTAAATAAAGATGCTGTAATGTTTCTCTATTTTTCTCCTTTACAGGCTTTCTCACCT
>NW_007735070.1:20638-30086 GCF_000696425.1 Galeopterus variegatus
GGAAAGGGCTTTTAATTTAATCCAAAATTTTCAACTAAAAGTTCTATAGTTTTAGCTCTCACATTTTGGTCTTTGATCCATTTTGTGTTAATTTTTGTATATGGTGAGGTAGAGTCCAGCTTTCTTCCTCCACATGTGGATATCCAGTTGTCCAGCACCATTTGTTGAAAAGACTATTCGTGGGCCGGCCCGGTGGCGCACTGCTACAGTGCGCCGCTTGGGAGCGCGGCGGCCCTCCCGCCGAGGGTTCGGATCCCACATACAGACCGGTTCCCGCTCACTGGCTGAGCGAGGTGCGGGTGCAACACTGAGGGCTGCGATCCCATTGCCAGTCCCGGTCCGGTACAGGCGTGACACTGAGGGTTGTGATCCGTTTCCGGACATGACAAAAGACAAAAAGGAAAAAGAAAAAAAAAAAGAAAAGACTATTCGTTCTTCATTTCTGTTTTGTTTTTTAAGCAGCTGGCCAGCATGAGGATCTGAACCCTTGACCTTGGTGTTTCTCCCTGACACTACACTCTAGCCAGCTGAGCTAACCAGCTGACCCTGTTTGTTCTTTATCCTGGCACCATGTCAAAGATCAATTGGCCTTAGAAGCAAGGGTTTATTTCTAGACTGCCAATTCTACTCCGTCGATCTATATGTCCATCCTCATGCCAGTACTGCACTGCCTTTATTACTATAGCTTTGTCGATTCTGGATCACTTGAATTTCTACATGAATTTTCGGATCACCCTTTCAATGTCTGCTAAGAAGCCAGCTTGAATTTTGATAGAGATTGCATTGAATATGTAGATCAGTTTGGGGGGTCTTGATTATTTAATAGAGTCTAGTTTACGTTGTGGTTGAGACAAGCTCAGAGAGGAAGAGGAAGGCTTCCTTGATTCTCACAGGTGACTCCTGAGGGAGTTTGAAGCACAAATAGAAGCTAGTTAGGAGAAGGAGGCAGAGAGGGAATATTCAAGACTAGTGAATAAGCTTGGACAGAGCCCGGGATGGGTGAGGGTGTGTGTGAGATGCAGAGTGAGACTGAGGGATGAGGGACATAGAAAGAGGGGAAGAACAGAGACAGCCTGGGGACAGGAGAGATGGGAGACAGCGAGAGAGTTCAGGGAGGGAGGGATTTAAGGGGTGATGGGAAAGAAGAAGAGAGGATGGTGAAATGGGAGAGAGAAAAGAGATGAGAGAGAAAGAGTGCATGAGAATGGAGATGAAGTGTCGGGCTGAGCCACAAACCCTTCAAACCCATTCTGTGCAGACTGGGTCACAGACCTCTCATATGCAGGTCACGAGCTAGGTAATTGGAAAAAGATCCTGGGAGCTGTTGGCAAGGTTGACATGCTTTATTCAGATGTGAGCTGAGCCCGCAGCCTAGTGGATCAGCGCCGTTATACTGTATCCTAGAGTGAGATTAACCAAGGAACACATGGGCGCATATGTGCAATTAACATTTTTACAACAGACAGGCTGAGCCATGCTCAACCGAATATTTATCTCCATTTTCCTCACTTGAAGCGTTAAGGAAGTGCAAATAGCTCAGTTCTGTGGAACAAGTGGTGAGATGAAGCAGAAATTGGATCCTGAAGGACTTTTGAAAGCAGACTAAGTCATTTTCCTGGTCTCTGGAGTCAGGACTCCATTTATTCCCTTGTCCCCATATCTCCCCACTCTAATGGGGGAGGGGGTGTTGATACTTTTGGTCTCCAGTTAACAATATCAGCTCAGACCCTGTGTCCAGCAGTCCTCAAAATATTTGTCTATTCACCTTTCCTCAGAGAACAGTTACTAGAGTAAATGGCCGCAGGTCCCTTTAGGGAGAGACCAAGGGAAACATTAGTGTGTATGCTGGCTGCAGTTGCAACAGTCCTTTCTTCTGGGGACCTAGCCTCCTTTTTAGTTGGTGAATTCTCAGTCCAAAAACTGGCTCAGGTCTGAAATTGGGCACGGGATAGTGCTTTTTTTTTTTGGACAGCCATCCTAAGCCTTGAGATCATCCTTCCTTAATTTCCTCTGGTGGTACAAGCTGCCCATCTATTTTGCCCTAGGACGTTGTGCACTATTAACCAGCTCTGTGGGCCAGGCCCCCTTGGCTACCACTCCAACCCTGTTGTTCATTATGCTAATTGCATCCACCCAGCTTCTAGCAATTAAGTGTCACCACCTGGCCTCTATTGTTTTGGGGTCCTATCATCTCCACTGCTATTGGTGAGCCTAGTTCTTACCAGCCTCTCTCCCTGTCAGTCCTGGCTACAGAGGAGAGCTATCGCTGGATTTTTAGTGATGCTAGTGTCCCTCTCACCAGCCCATCCTTCATGGCCTTGGTATATGCTATATTCTCCAGACCTTCCCTCTGGTTGGTCTTTTTGTCCTGTCTTCAGACTCAAACTGAAATATCAGCTCTTCCTGGGTCCTGAGCTGCTGACTTTTGGATGGGCAGTACAGCTCTTCTGGGTCTCTAGCTTGCTGACCTCAAATCTTAGGACTTGCCAGCTTCCATAATTACATGAGCCAATTCCTTATAATAATTCTATCTATCTACACATAGATATCTTATTGCTTTTGTTTCTCTGGAGAACCCTAACACAGATCCACTTCTTTGAGCATTTTAATCCCTTATTCCATGGTCTTCCGTGGCAATAGCTACATCTCTTAGCATGGGTCATTGCTTACCCCGTGCTTTTAGAAACCATCCTATGGTAGAGTTTGCACCACCTCCTGGTGTTCTTTGCCAGGGTGTTAATTCCTGTATCTTGGGAATATGCTCAGAAGTCAATAAACTCTTCTGAATCCACCCTTCTTTGAGCATTTTAATCCCTTATTCCATGGTCTTCCGTGGCAATAGCAACATCTCTTAGCATGGGTCATTGCTTACCCCGTGCTTTTAGAAACCATCCTATGGTAGAGTTTGCACCACCTCCTGGTGTTCTTTGCAAGGGTGTTAATTCCTGTATCTTGGGAATATGCTCAGAAGTCAATAAACTCTTCTGAATCCACTCTTATGTTCTTGATCATAAAAGCCCCTTTTATCAAGCCTCCTCAGAATCCAGTCCTTCATGTGCCCCCCTGGCTCCTGCAGAAACATGCATTCTAGGTCTCACAGCTTTTGGGGGTTGTAGTCCCTTCCCTTTCTTACCAGGCCCAACATGTCACCTAGTTATAGACCTAGTGGCCAGAAAGATGGGTGGGAGGCAGATCCTGAGGGGTGCACCTGTCATCGTGTTAGGGAGAAGTCTCTCCATTGTTTTCAGGCACAGAGGGTAGTTCTGGCTCTTACTTGGGAGGGATGTGCTCATAGGGAGGGGTGGCTCAGAGTTTCTTCAAGAGTTTTGGACCAGATGTCCCCAACACAAGTGTCAGGGCCCATTTTTTACCCAGCCAGGGCCTAATATTGGCATACAGATCTGGCTTGATTGAGCACTTAATCTTCTCCGGAGCTTGGACACTCTAATAGGTACTGGGCTTGGTCCTCGGCTCCCTGCCCTCCTGTCACAAGAGATGAGAGCCTCTTTGCAAGTTATCAGAAGGTCCTCTGGCTTCCACACATGGCATTCAATTGCCTATTGATTCAGCAGCTTTTCATAATTTCTCTACAGCATCAGTGGCATTATGCAGTCACCATCAGTATGGGTTGAATTGTGGCCCTCAAAAGATATGTCTACTCAAAACCTCACTTGGCCAAGATCAAGGGTTCAGATCCTCATTTCAACCAGTCACCAAAATGATGACAATAAAAACAAAACAAACAAACAAAAACCCCCTCAGTTGGAAACAGGATCTTTGCAGATATATTTCAGGATCTTGAGATGAGATTTGGGCTTAGGATGTGCCCTAAACACAAAAACTAGTGTCCTTATAAAAGCAAGGGAAGGAGATTTGAGACACAGGCACAGAGAGAAGAAAACCATGTGAAGACAGAGGCAGAGGTGGGGCTTGAAGCCTCAAGCGTTGCCAGCAGCCATGAGGAGAGAGGCCTGGAACAGATTCTCCTCAGAACCTCCAGAAGGAACCAACCCTGTTGACATCTTGATTTTAGATTTCTGGGCTCCAGAACTGTGAAAGAATAGATTTCAGTTTTAAGCTGCCAGGTTTGTGGTAATTTGTTCTGGCAGCCTTAGGAAACATACTCCTTCCAACCCATTGTCCTTATAGTTAGTGCTTGCCTGGTCTTCTCAAAGTCCCGCTACCTCACATCAGCACCTGCTTCTCTTCCACCAGTATTCACCATCCCAGTTTCCCTCAGGTGAATGCTGTCACGATTGGACCATGATGACCTTGTGCCAGGGGCTGTCTGTGCTCCACCTATCATTAGCAATGGTCTCCATTGGTAAGCGACTAGCTCCAAACCCTCATCTATCACTTGTTTTCTCAGACTCCTCCTGACACCAGCTGTCACAGATTGGGTTCTCCATAAGCAGTTGCTGAGATGGAGTTTGGCATGCAGAATATTTATCAGGAATCGGTGGCTGTGGAAGAGAGAGGGAAGAAGACGGACTGGGCAGAAGGAGAGGATGAATCGTGATGCAGACATGGCAAAGCCTCGGCCAACCCCATAAGAGCTGCACTGCAGTGGGCTAAAACGGGGGGTCCTCAGATCCATCCCCACTGTAATCAGCATTTGGGTGAGGGCATGCCCTGAAGCAGAGCTTGCAGCAGCTGACAGCTGGGGCAACAAGTCCCTTCTCGAAATGGCATCTGGGCAGCTCATCTCTGTGTTCACGGCATCAGTATGAAGGTGAAAAGAAGTACAGTGGTCGCTTGGTATTTGCAGAGGGTTGGTTCCAGGACCCCCTATGGATACCAAAATCTGAAGATGCTCAAGTCCCTGATATAAAATGGCACAGCATTTGCATACAACCTTCCGTATACTTTTTTTTTTTTTTTGGCGGCTGGCTAGAACAGGAACCAAACCCTGCACCTTGGTGTCAGCATCACCTCTAACTAACTGACCTACCCCGCCCCTAGATTATTTATGATACCTAATGCAATGTAAATGCTGTGTAATAGTTGTTATACTGTATTGTTTAAATAATAATGACAAGAAAAAAGTCTGTACGTTTTCAGTACAGACACAACCATCCATTTTTTTCCTGAATATTTTTGATCTGCCATTGGCTGAATCCACAGTTGCAGAATTCATGGATATGAAACCCATGGATATGTGAAAGGCTGACTGCATTATCCTCATTTAACAGATGAGGAAACTGGGTTGAAAAGGGCTACCCCACTGTTAGTAACTAACAGAATCAAAACATGAATCTTCGAGAAAGAAGGAAACTAATACTGAGAGGGACCTCAGAAAATTTCCCATGTATCTTCCAGATGAGGAAACTGGGTTGAAAAGGGCTACCCCACTGTTAGTAACTAACAGAATCAAAACATGTATCTTCGAGAAAGAAGGAAACTAATACTGAGAGGGACCTCAGAAAATTTCCCATGTATCTTCACATTGGTTCCTCATAACAGCTCTGAACAGAATTCATTACTTTCTCTAACTTTAGAAAGGAGGAAACTAAAGCTCAGAGGAGTGAAGTATTTTGCCTAAGATCAATGAGTTAGTAAAAAATGGAAATACCAGAATTTGGACCTAGGTCTGTGTAATCCCATAATCCTTTAAGAAGCCAGGAAGGGAACATTGCCTCTCATGTCATGTAGTCAATAATCCAAAGAGGAGAGCATCATAATTAGTGAGAGGTCAACTATTACCTAGTGAAAGGCGGAGTATGTTTCTAGTCTTTATTCAGAGCAGCACAATTGCAGGCAGAATCTGAACCAGAGATATCATCTGGAACCTTTGCAGGAGACCCCTCATTAGAAGGTTTGATTCCTTCATGGGTGACATAGAATGGGACAAGGAGTTGACCACAACATGTGACAGAAAAACAAGTCTGGTTTACTGGAAAAAAGTAGCGGGGGGAAAGCCTTTTTTAAAAAAAGCACAGTTTGCTATGACTGAATCCTGGTGTTGGAGTCATAAAGCCTCGGGTTACTAAAATAATTTTTTTCTGATTACAAAAGCAATACATGTTTATTATACAAGAATATTGAGCAGCAAACAGAAGAAAATTACAATCATTTAGAACCTACCACACAGAGATAATCATCGCTAACATTTTGATGCTGAGCCTTTTTCTTGTGAATAATTATTGATATATCTAATATACTTATAAAAATATGCATTTCTATGTAATTGTATGTAATCTTACCAATATGGGACCATATGTACAGATTGGCTTTTATTAACAGCAAATTTTTTTCTGATTAAAAAACAACAGGTTTATGGAAAGATCTGGAAAATGTAGAAAAATAGAAGATAAAAGTCACCTATAATGCTGCTTTCCATTATATTGACTGTTTTGTAAACTGATTTTTTAAAAAGTTAGTGCTAAAATGGAACTCTTTAATCTCATTTATGAGATTCCAGTTTTGACTTCAGTTGCCTTTGTGGAACCAAAAGTAAATTCTTAATCCTCTCTCCAAGCCTAGATTTTCTCACCTGGAAAATAGAAGTTATAATAGTACCTTCACCACTGCAGGTAAAGCACTCAGTTTAGTGCATGGTACATAGTAAGCAATCAAATATGTTGACTAATAAAATATATTATTAGTCATAATTACAATAGGAGACTATATTAAAAATAACTGGCTGGCCAGTTAGCTCAGCTGGTTAGATCATGGTGTTATAACACCAGGGTCAAAGGTTCAGATCAACTTACTGGCCAGGCACCAAAAAACATAACTGCTTTTGTTCCCCTTAGTATTTTCAATTCCTCATTGTGTTGCCAAATCCAAGTCCAGCTGTCTGCCCCAAAACAAAAACAAATGACCCAAAAATCAAATGTTAGTGAAAACGGAAGTCAGCTTTTATTCAGGAACACTGATGATCTGAGGAGAGATGTTGGGTTAACCCAGCTCTTCCATAAACCTGCAGGAAAATGGCCAGGCTAAGTCCATCTCAAAGACTCAGGTGTACTGAGGGGTTTCAAAGAGGAGACTGAGGGAATGGAACGTGGGAAGTGAAGAGCAGGAGGGAGGGGCACGTGCAAGGGGCCAGGTGCAGATTCTCCCCAGGCTCCATCTGGCTTCTGTTCAGATCCTTGATGTATCTTAGGGTCCTGCTTCACGGTGGAATCAACATAACTTTACTGATGTCTTCCTTGGTTTCTCAGGGTCTGGATAGTACGTGTCTCACGGCAAGTTTGCAACTCCAGGCCAACTGGAAAACAACTTTACACTTATGTAAATAACATCATCTTGCCCGTAACCAAGTTTTAAAATATCAAATAACCATGGGAAAAGCATACAGTTCAGAGCAATGCATGCTAAGAAAAAAACCGTCCTTTTTGTTTTTTTCTTTCTAAAGCCCATGTGGTTTTAGGTCCCAACATGGCTTCAGTCCTGCTCTCTCCAACACTTGATCCCTTCCCAACTCCCTCACCTCACCACCTAGCCATCAGCTAAGCTGTAGTTTTCAAACTGTATCTTGTGTCAGGATCACCTGGAGGGTTAGTTAAAACAGACTGCTGAGCCTCACTCCCTGAGTTCCTGACTTGTAGGTCAGAGGTGGGCTCCGAGAACTTGTCTTTGTAACAGGTTCCCAGGCAACGCAGTTGCTGCTAGTCCAGGAGCCACGCTTTGAGAACAGACTGCTGAGCCTCACTCCCTGAGTTCCTGACTTGTAGGTCAGAGGTGGGCTCCGAGAACTCGTCTTTGTAACAGGTTCCCAGGCAACGCAGTTGCTGCTAGTCCAGGAGCCACGCTTTGAGAACCACTGGGACAAATTATCCCAGGGAAGGAATATGTTGGATGAGGAAAGGGTGTTGCTTCTGGCTTTTGAGTTCCAAAAGCCTGGACTTTTAAGCGAATGAAAAGAACTCAGGGCATAGTCAGTACATTTGGGAGAAAAATGTGAGGACTCAGATCAAGCCTTCCTGTCCTCAAAACTACAAACTGATTCTTTGCACTGGAGAAAAGAAGGAGAGAGACGGCATGAGGAGGTGGAGAGTTTATGGATTTGGATGTGAAGGGACCACATGGACAGGAGCTAAGCCAGCTTCTGTATGTCATTCAGCTTCTACCTGCATGATTACTGTTCCCACCTGCAACCAAGAGAAAGGAGTCAGTGTTTGTGGGTTTCCCAGCCTCTGTTTTAAGGGCTCTGCTGTCCCTTCTTGTTGGTGAGAAGTGAGAACTTCCTTCAGCAGCACCCAGAAAAGTCCTTTGGGATTAATGCCCACCTGTACCCCAAGACAGCAAGGTGTCTGTCCAGTTGCATCATCCAGGGCACAGGGTAAATACACCAACAACTACCCTTTCTACATCCAAGACATTTATAATCCTTCTGAGACAAAGACCTAATCCTTGATCTGAACACCCAACATCTGAATGTAACCCCATATATTTTTCTCCTTAGATTTCTTCTCCCCAGCCTTGAACATGGACAGGTGCTAAGATGATCTCATTCCAGTCCAAACACCTCAACAGGTGCTGCTGATTTGAGCCCCCCATTGCAGATAAACAAGCATTAATATCATGATCACTTGCTCATGGGTGACTTGAGCTTTGGGGAGGCAGGTACTGTGAAACGAGAGGGAGAGAAAGGTTACATTTTATTGAGCATCTGCATGGACCTCCTTGCGCTAGGTGCTTCAGCATACATAACTCATTAAATTCCTGCCACAGCTCCCACGGGCATGCATAATAAACCCCATTTAATAGAGGAGGGAACTGAGGTTCAGAAAGTGGAAGTAACTCATTCAAGGTCGCACTCCAAACAATAGAAAAGCCTATATTCTCTGAAGATTCTTTACCTGCCAGGATGCTTTTAAACTCCAGCCACCTCCTTGCCCTCGGAGCAGTGATAGCACCTCCTCCTTTGCATGCTGACATCACACGGTGTCACACCCAGCCTAGGCCTTGGAGAAAGGGTATGTGCCATGCTTGGCAACTTGACCTGGCCCAGTTAGCAGTGACAAGACTGGACTTCAGCTGTAGGAGTTAGTCACTTAATAGCTTTGTGTGTCCTCAGGCAAGGGACAACTACTCAGTTTCCACAACTTTAAAATGGGGGTAAGACTACGTGACTTACAGGGTTGTTGTGAAGGCCAAAGGAGGTAACATTGGGAAAACATGGTTTCTGACACCTGGGGAAGGAATGGGTGGACTCAGAAAAATATGCAACCTGTCGACTCCTTTTCCTGGCTGGGAAACCTGATATTTCTGAGTCTCAGTTTCTCCATGGAGCTGTGAGGATTAAATGAGAAACTTTAAGTGGAAGTGTTTTCCACCGTACCAGTGGACACTGAGTAAAGTGAGTTTCCTGGTCTTTGCTTTAATCCCTAAGTGACAGCAGAGGATGGCTGGATAAAATGACACTACCCCTACCCTATGGTTCTTCCCAAGACACTGTGCCTTCCTTTCCTTGTGTTATCTTTTTTATAATTTACAGAAA
>NW_007735070.1:30985-31787 GCF_000696425.1 Galeopterus variegatus
GAGAAAAAATGACGTTCTCAGTGGATTTCCAGAGGTAGAAAACAAACAGAAATGAACAGAACTGAATTTACCATACATCACCCTCTGCATTGTTTACATTCACGTTATTGTTAAAGATTTCTGCACAGGTCAAACTTTTTCATTTAAAAAAAATTAAAGTATAATTTACATATAGTAAAATGCAATCTTTTTACCTTATAGTTCAGCAAGTTTTGACAAATGTATAAGTACCATCACAATCAAGGTATAGAACAGTTCTGTCTTCTCCCCAAATTTCCCAACCCCTCAACCCTGGCAATTGCTAATCTGCTTTCTGACCATTTCTGCCTCTGCAAGAATGTCATGTAAATGGAATCATATGATATTTGGCCTTTGGAGGCTGGCTTCTTTCACTTGGCATATCTTCAAATGTTTCCTAGGCACAAACCCCTGATTATAATTCTTTAAGCTCTTTCTTTTTCTCTTTAGGATGCAGGAAAAAAACAATCTCTGTAATTTTCCAAAGGCAATTTCTCTTTAAACAGTGGACAAGAGGGGAGGAGGGAAAGGAAGATTTAAGTTGTTTCTCTTTAAATCCTCTATGCCCTAGGAAACACCGCAGAGCCTGGTTAACTTTCCATGATGTCAAAAACGAAAACCCACATCATCCTAGGTGGTCTGCCATTTCTGATTAAACCTTCAGGAGACTCTTCAGAGTTGGGGCAGCAAATTAAAGAGAAATGAGTCTTGATTTTAAGCAATGTACAGACTAATTCCCAGAGATAAGGCATTTGCTTAGAAGACAAATGAGGTGGTGAATAGG
>NW_007735070.1:32759-41905 GCF_000696425.1 Galeopterus variegatus
CTCAAGGGGGTCACAGTTAGGGCTTCCTGTACAGTTGTGTGTGGTGCACACTGCATAACTCTAGGGACCACTCTTGACATCTCTATTGTGAGTTGCGCAAGGTATAACCCATGCTGTTATGCCACAGTCTAGAGAGGAAGATGAACAAGTAAACAGGCAATTATGATACAGAATTTAAGTCAGGTAAGAAGGGAGACTGTGAGCAGAGAGGAGGGGACTTAATCAAGTTGTTGGACATGAAGGTGGATTTAAAATAAGGCTTCCTGGAGGAAGTGATACCTAAGCTGAGCCCGGTGGATAAATAGGAGTTAGCCAGGTGAAGATGTGGGGAAAAGAGCTCCAAACAGAGGAAACAGCATTTGAAAAGCCCTGAAGGCAAGAAAAAATTATTTGTGAGCAGTTTATATGATTAGAATGAGGAGGAAGGGGTGGGCGAGGACTAAGGCAAATGAGTCTTGAGAGCTCAGCAGGGGTCACATCATAAGGGGTCTTGCAGGCTAAGTTGCATGAACTATCCTGAGGCTGAGGACCAATTAAAGGTCTTAAGGAGGGATGTGACATGGTCAGAATTGCTCTTTAGAAAGGTCACTTTGGCTGCTGTGCCAAAGTGGAAAGATGTACTGGAAGAGTACCAGATGGGAAGCATGGAGTTTAGTTAGGAGGCTGAGGCAGTAATCCAGGTGCAAGATGAGAGTGGTCCAGAGCAATAATGGCAGTGGGTTTGGAAAAATGGGGTTGGAGATGAAGTATATTAGGAGGTAGAATTGTCAAGATTTGGTGATTGGTTAGATGCTAGAGGCAGTAGGGAGACTAGGAATGAAGGGTGACCCCCAGGTTGCTGGCTTGACCATTGGGTAGATAGCGGGGCCATTCACTGAGCTGAACAACAGAGGTGAGGTTTGTGGGTAAGGTGATGAGCTCTGTTTGGGATGTGTTGAGTTCGAGGTGCCCATGGGACCCATGGTCGGAGATGAAAGTTGCGTATATAGCTCTGACACTCAGGGTGACATGGAGGTCGTCATATGCCCACAGTCATGGGAGGTGATCACTCAGAGACCTTGTGAGTAGACAAAAAGAACACCTGGAGTAGATCTCCAGGAAGCATCAACACTTAAGGGACAGGCCGAGGTCAAGGAGAGGAGACTGAGAAGGAGAGCTATACCATATTCTTCCTGTGGTTTCTTGGTTGCCAAGTTTGGCCTTGGCCAAAGTGGAACAGGGTCAGGTTGATCTATGAGCCCTTAAAATATTCATCTCTGCACTCCCAGCTATTGGCATAGAGCCTGGCAGATAGAGGTACTCATCAGATATTGGTTGAAAACAAAAAAGATTAAATGAATAAATTTAAAAGTGTGAACATAAAGCACTGAGACTTTAAAAACAATATACCAGTGTTTATACATCTAAAAATATGTTGTTCCCTGCAAAGCAGTCACCTTAGTGGATATTTAACTCCATGTAGGAAAGGCCTTTTAAAGTATACAAGCAAAGACAGTTACAATAAAAAAAAGATCGATATATCTGACTTCATGAAAGTAAAAAAATACAGTTTTTAAAAAATCATTAATGATTGAAAATCAAATAACAAAACTAGGGAAAGCAAAATATATGACATGTAAAGATTTGGTTTCTTTAGTATATAAGCAGTCCTTACAAAAAAAAAAATTAAAGAGATAAAGACTTCAATATGTTACAAAATGACTTTAGGGTCTTGTGAAAACTAACTCAAAGAATGAAAATTTCTCC
Source organism: Galeopterus variegatus (assembly GCF_000696425.1). NCBI lineage: Eukaryota > Metazoa > Chordata > Mammalia > Dermoptera > Cynocephalidae > Galeopterus > Galeopterus variegatus. The sequence continues at coordinate 34,506 of NW_007735070.1, forward strand.
TTCGCTGAAGAACTGCGAAAGAATTCTGTTTGATTTTTAGTGTATACATGTACAGTATGTGCTTATCATGGTGCTCAGCATATGGAGCTCAATAAATAGTAGCAGTTGTTATTCTCATTTTCTTATTTGGTTTTATTTATTTCTGCAGTTGTCGAGGAGGCCAGATTGCTGAAGCCAGATGGGTGAATTCTCCAGCCAATGGTTCTGATAAAATACGGACTCATTTCATCAGTTATTTTGGGTGGACACTCTATAGCCTCCCACCTTAAAACGTCAAGATTCCAGGACCTAGGGAGGCAGATGAATCCTGTCAATGAAATGCCTTAGCAACACTTACGGACTGGGAGAGCGGACAGTGTAATTCTCAATGCACATCAATACCAGTATATGATCTTCCAGGTTGAAGACTTGAGCTTGGGGATAAGCCCTGGCCTGCCCTCCACCGCCATCTAGGGGTGGGGAGGAGAAAAGCGCCTGTCTTGTCTGGTAGCACCATCTGGAGAGAACTTGTTACAAAATGACTTTAGGGTCTTGTGAAAACTAACTCTCTCAAAGAATGAAAATTTCTCCTTTGCTGAAGAACTGCGAAAGAATTCTGTTTGATTTTTAGTGTATACATGTACAGTATGTGCTTATCATGGTGCTCAGCATATGGAGCTCAATAAATAGTAGCAGTTGTTATTCTCATTTTCTTATTTGGTTTTATTTATTTCTGCAGTTGTCGAGGAGGCCAGATTGCTGAAGCCAGATGGGTGAATTCTCCAGCCAATGGTTCTGATAAAATACGGACTCATTTCATCAGTTATTTTGGGTGGACACTCTATAGCCTCCCACCTTAAAACGTCAAGATTCCAGGACCTAGGGAGGCAGATGAATCCTGTCAATGAAATGCCTTAGCAACACTTACGGACTGGGAGAGCGGACAGTGTAATTCTCAATGCACATCAATACCAGTATATGATCTTCCAGGTTGAAGACTTGAGCTTGGGGATAAGCCCTGGCCTGCCCTCCACCGCCATCTAGGGGTGGGGAGGAGAAAAGCGCCTGTCTTGTCTGGTAGCACCATCTGGAGAGGACTGTGGATTGCACAGTGTCACCTCTAGAGGGAGCTCAGGCTTGTCATTCCCACCTGCAACGCTGCGTCTGGATGCAGATGAGAAGATAAAGCGAATCAAAGGACAGACCTTGGAATACGACAGTCCTCCGTTTAAATACAAGCTCCATCCCTTACAGCCGCATGACCTTGAGCAGTCATTTTTCCTCTCTGAGTTTCATCCTCTGTTAAAAGGGGGTTATAATAATGGCTGTTTCATAGGGGAGTTATGTGATGAATTGAGATAGCAAAAATAATCACCTAAAATAAGGCCTGGTACCTCGCAAGTGCTTCACAGATGGTATCTCTTCTAAAAGATTCAAAGCATATGATGCGAACCATACTGCTAGGGGGGTGTTAAGAGATCATAAATAGAACTGAATGGGGGAAATGTCTCTCGGCCTTTTCTTTCCTTGAAATTTCAGTATTGCACTTCTCTCTCTTCTCTCCAATGAATCTACTGCTGGGCTACCTTTCCCATAGGCAGGCTCTGGCCTCTTGGAAGACAGATCCAGGTTGGGGGACGAAGGGGTGGAGTGGATGGCCCAGGTCAGAAGTTCTACACTGTCAGAAGAGCCAGGATCAGAGAGTGGGGCTGGACAAAAGGAACCAGGGATANACAGGCCGAGGTCAAGGAGAGGAGACTGAGAAGGAGAGCTATACCATATTCTTCCTGTGGTTTCTTGGTTGCCAAGTTTGGCCTTGGCCAAAGTGGAACAGGGTCAGGTTGATCTATGAGCCCTTAAAATATTCATCTCTGCACTCCCAGCTATTGGCATAGAGCCTGGCAGATAGAGGTACTCATCAGATATTGGTTGAAAACAAAAAAGATTAAATGAATAAATTTAAAAGTGTGAACATAAAGCACTGAGACTTTAAAAACAATATACCAGTGTTTATACATCTAAAAATATGTTGTTCCCTGCAAAGCAGTCACCTTAGTGGATATTTAACTCCATGTAGGAAAGGCCTTTTAAAGTATACAAGCAAAGACAGTTACAATAAAAAAAAGATCGATATATCTGACTTCATGAAAGTAAAAAAATACAGTTTTTAAAAAATCATTAATGATTGAAAATCAAATAACAAAACTAGGGAAAGCAAAATATATGACATGTAAAGATTTGGTTTCTTTAGTATATAAGCAGTCCTTACAAAAAAAAATTAAAGAGATAAAGACTTCAATATGAAAATAAGCAAAAGTCATGAATAGGCAACCCATAAGCAAGCAAATTCAAATAACAAACATATTAAAAAGTTCCATCTTATTAATAGTCAAAAAATTCTCTTTAAAATAAGATAATATTTTTCATTTATCAACTTGGCAATGAATTTTAAAAGTTTAAAAAACATATGAACTCTTTGACCCAAAATACTATTTTTAGAAATTTGCATTAAGGAAATAATCAGTCGTGCAAAAAATGTATAAATACAAAAATATTCATTTTGGCATAATTTTAATAGCCACAAAATTGGAAACAACAAAAACAATGACAGGAGATTACAAATTGGTGTTTTGGTGTTTTCTATTTTCTCCTTTCTGTAGTAAAGATAAATAGCCTTTGCAACTCAGTAAACAAACAAATCCTGCTTTTTTTTAAAGGAAAAAAATCATTTTAACTACAAATATTCTCTTGGAGGGCTGCTACTGTTCAAAATCTTCCAGGACCCCCTCTTTAGTAGTCTTAAGAGCTAGTTTCCGAGGCGTGTAGGAAATTGGTCTCATTACTCTGCAACCATCATTACATAAATACAGCCATGATTCAGGTCCATTGCCCATCTTATTCATCTGCTTCTGTTACAAAATGACTTTAGGGTCTTGTGAAAACTAACTCTCTCAAAGAATGAAAATTTCTCCTTTGCTGAAGAACTGCGAAAGAATTCTGTTTGATTTTTAGTGTATACATATACAGTATGTGCTTATCATGGTGCTCAGCATATGGAGCTCAATAAATAGTAGCAGTTGTTATTCTCATTTTCTTATTTGGTTTTATTTATTTCTGCAGTTGTCGAGGAGGCCAGATTGCTGAAGCCAGATGGGTGAATTCTCCAGCCAATGGTTCTGATAAAATACGGACTCATTTCATCAGTTATTTTGGGTGGACACTCTATAGCCTCCCACCTTAAAACGTCAAGATTCCAGGACCTAGGGAGGCAGATGAATCCTGTCAATGAAATGCCTTAGCAACACTTACGGACTGGGAGAGCGGACAGTGTAATTCTCAATGCACATCAATACCAGTATATGATCTTCCAGGTTGAAGACTTGAGCTTGGGGATAAGCCCTGGCCTGCCCTCCACCGCCATCTAGGGGTGGGGAGGAGAAAAGCGCCTGTCTTGTCTGGTAGCACCATCTGGAGAGAACTGTGGATTGCACAGTGTCACCTCTAGAGGGAGCTCAGGCTTGTCATTCCCACCTGTAACGCTGCGTCTGGATGCAGATGAGAAGATAAAGCGAATCAAAGGACAGACCTTGGAATACGACAGGCCTCCGTTTAAATACAAGCTCCATCCCTTACAGCCGCATGACCTTGAGCAGTCATTTTTCCTCTCTGAGTTTCATCCTCTGTTAACAGGGGGTTATAATAACGGCTGTTTCATAGGGGAGTTATGTGATGAATTGAGATAGCAAAAATAATCACCTAAAATAAGGCCTGGTACCTCACAAGTGCTTCACAGATGGTATCTCTTCTAAAAGATTCAAAGCATATGATGCGAACCATACTGCTAGGGGGGTGTTAAGAGATCATAAATAGAACTGAATGGGGGAAATGTCTCTCGGCCTTTTCTTTCCTTGAAATTCCAGTATTGCACTTCTCTCTCTTCTCTCCAATGAATCTACTGCTGGGCTACCTTCCCCATAGGCAGGCTCTGGCCTCTTGGAAGACAGATCCAGGTTGGACGAGTGGGACGAAGGGGTGGAGTGGATGGCCCAGGTCAAAATTTCTACACTGTCAGAAGAGCCAGGATCAGAGAGTGGGGCTGGACAAAAGGAACCAGGGATACCAAATAGTTTTCACTTGCACACCCAGTCTGATTTGTGGCCTGGCAAAGTGCTGTTCAGTCATGGTCTGTGGACCAGTGCTGGTTTGTAAACCATTTGAAACTTGTCTGTGACAAGGCAAGGGCTGAAACTGAGTGTTTAGAAATTTTTATGGCAAGTTGACAGAGTAATCTGATGTCTATTGAATCTAATAATAAAAGCTTTGGGCTTCTTATTTTCTTCTCATAAATTTTCATTTATCAGTCCATGACAAATTGGAAAAAAAAACTGTCCTTTACTAGAGACTTTAAGGAGCACTGGCTGAGAGCTTAGGCAAGAAGGGCAAAAGAAGTCTTTTCTACTCCAACATGGACCATCAAGCTTATTAGAATAGGAGATGAGGACTGGCTGGTTAGCTCAGTTGGTTAGCACGTAGTGCTGATGACACCAAGGTCAAGGGTTCAGATCCCTATACTGGCCAGCTGCCCAAAACAAAAAAAGAAAACAGGAGATGAGAAAGTTGGGTGGTGCTTGTATTTCTATAAATTTCCCTCAGGAACCCACAGCAGTCAGTGATGGGGGAGAGTTTAGAATTCTGTGATCTTGGTTGCCTTTTCCTCAGAGAATGGCCAATAAACTGAATACTCCCATATGTCTTTTGTCTTTGTCCTCCCAAGGGCTGATCGCTTTTGGGAAAACTGAGGCAGCTCAACAAATAAGATGTAAATTCTCACAGAAAGGTTCCAAGTGTAAATGTTAATGTCAGGATGTGCATGTAATCTCCCTTGGAGACTATGGGAAGAGAATGTACAGACTTGGGTCTGTGTATAGGCCTGCTGTGTGGCAGGCTCTGAATGAATGATGCAGAGGGCAAGCGTGGTGGGCACCTTCTGTCTCAGTTCTGATGCTTAGAGTAGGGGTACTCATCCTTCCTCTATTCAATTCAGCTGTAGATTTGGGCAATCTGTTTTCTATAGCAGGATGAGCAGTCTAGGGAATGACAATTCCCATAAATTATTTATATTGAAATCATAAAATAACTGTTTCACACATACAAAAAAAATATGAAGTGCATGACAGGGGAAAGCAGAAAAAAGATGAGGGTTTAGCAGAAAATTGTAATCTTGTAGGCAGACAATCCACAGGAAGGATGGGTAGGTGGATAGGTAGCCCTGCCCCTCACCTGGGAGCTCTTTGAACTCCATACAGAAGTAAGAACATCTCTGCAGTGGAGGCTCTGCATGGCTAGCTTCAGGAGCTGCATTCTCAGGGAGTGTGGGACCAGTATTATAGAGGCCACAAGTCATGGTAGTCCATAACCTGGGTTGGAGTCAGACAGACCTGGGTTCAACTCCTGGACCCACTGCTTACTAGCTATGCCACCTTGGGCAAGTTGATTTACCTTTCTAACTCATAGTTCCCTTATCATTAATATAAGGATAATATTAGGACCTCCTCCTAGGGTACTCAGGATCTAAGCTGACAAATACTGAGGGCCTACTGGGGCATTTCCTTAGCACATTTTCATGGAGCGGGCTCTAAAAAGAGTTGAGCTGAGTTGAGCATGACAGACAATCTAGTCCAACTCTCTGAAGTCAAGTAAAGGGAGTGCAGTGACCTTAGATTCATTAGCCAGTTAGTGCCAGTATTGGGTCTAGACCCCAGGTTTCTTGATTTACCAGCTAGCTAAAAAAATTCAAAACTGCTTTGTCATCCAAGTTCAAAAGTACTCTGAAGCCAAGACTTTTTTTAGTTTTTAGCTTGCTTATGTTTGAGTGGGGATTCAGATCAGAATCCCAGCTCACTAGAACACCAGTGCCTCCTGGGCAAGAAGTCATCCTAAGGAAAGATGGTGCTTTTCATAGCCAGCTTGACTCAGTAATGATTCTGGTCTTCAGAGGGAGCAGTGTATGCACAGGGTGGAGGTTCTCACTTGGCTCTGGGCTCAGCTCCAGACACTTTTGTAGAGGTCCTAGCAAAGGAGTGGGCTGTCAGTGAACTGTTTTACAGGAAAATCTAGGGGCCGGCCCGGTGGCACACTGCTACAGTGTGCCGTTTGGGAGCGCGGTGGCGCTCCCGCCGAGGGTTCGGATCCCACACGGGCTGTCAGTGAACTGTTTTACAAGAAAATCTAGGGGCCGGCCCGGTGGCACACTGCTACAGTGCGCCGCTTGCGAGCGCGGTGGCGCTCCCGCTGAGGGTTCGGATCCCACATACAGACCGGTTCCCGCTCACTGGCTGAGCGAGGTGCGGACGCGACACCGAGGGTTGCGATCCCATTGCCGGTCCCGGTCTGGTATGGGCGCGACACAGGGTTGCGATCCGTTGCCGGACACGAAAAAAGACAAAAAGGGAAAAAAAAAAAAAAAAGAAAAAAGACAAAAAGGGAAAAAAAAAAAAAGAAAATCTATAATGTTGGAGCACAAGCAGCACCGTTATGTGACAATTCTAACAGAGGGTAGCAGAAAAGGAGGTGGGAACCATTTGCTCATTTTGGCCCCTACATCACAGGGCAACTTGACCACCTGGAGGCTCCTCCAGCTGTGGCAGAAGTGCTATGTTCCAAGGGGTACACAGAGACACCCATCGATGCAAGAAAGCATGCAGAGCCTGTTGGGGCAGAGGTATGTTTGTTTGACTTGTTGTAGGAAAAGCCAGTTGCCTACCCAATGCCATTCCCCTTTCTTTGCTAACTGAACTACCATCTTGTTCAAAGAGGCAATGTGTCTGGCCCAGATTACGGGTCTCTGAGCCAACTGGGATAATTCCACACCCCACTTTTCTAGTCTCCCTTGAAGCTAGGAGAGACCATGTGACCTAGTTCTAGTCACGTGATCTGCAGTCCACTCTAGGGACTTCTGGGAAATATTCAGGGTGTAAACTTGGGGGTCGTTGTTTCCTTCCTTTTTCTTCCTGCCTTGAATGTAGATGTGATGTCTGGAGCTGCCACAGCCATTTATTTGGACTCTCCTTTAGGTGACTCCTCAGGCAAACAAACCAATCAAAAGAAACTTCGTATTTGTTCACACCACTATAGTCAGATTTTCTGCTCTTTGGAAAAGAAAGCCTTCCTAATTTGATAATGAACATTTGTAAAGAATACCTGCTGTAGGATCCCAGGAATTGTTGGCCTTGGGAGAGGAGAGGGTTCCACAGAGAGCTCTGATGTTCTGCATAGCAATCTGGATTATAGCACAATAGTTAAGAAAAGAGCTGCGAAGTAAAAAAGGTTAATAAAAGGCATAGTTATTGGAAAGGAAGCAACACACATTTTATCATTTATAGGTATTATGGTTATGTATGTAAAAATTCCAAAAGAGGGCC
>NW_007735070.1:42190-50490 GCF_000696425.1 Galeopterus variegatus
GCTTGGGAGCGCGGCGGCGCTCCTGCCGAGGGTTCGGATCCCACATACAGACCGGTTCCCGCTAACTGGCTGAGCAAGGTGCGGGCGCAGCACCGAGGGTTGTGATCCCGTTGCCGGTCCCGGTCCGGTACGGGTGTGACACTGAGGGTTGCGATCCGTTGCCGGACACGAAAAAAAAAAAAGACAAAAAAAAGGAAAAAAAAAAAATTCCAAAAGAATCGACACAAAAACTATTAATAAGTGAATTTAGTAACGTCACTGGATACAAGGAAAAAAAGAAAAGAAAAACCCTGTAAAACATTATTGAAAAAAATTAAAGAAGGTCTGAAAAAGAGGGGGAAATTCCATTTCAAAGACCTACTATTATAAAGGTGACAACTTTCACCGAATTTAGTCATTGTTTTAATTCAATCTCAATCAAAAAAATCCCAGCAGGTATTTTGGTGGAGATTGACAAGCCTAGCAAAGAGCTAAGAATAGCCAAAGCAATCCTGAAAAAGAACAAGGCTGGAAGAATGGCACTACTGGATATGAAGATATAACATAAAGATATAGTAGTTAAGACAGTGTAGTACTTGTCTAAGGATGGACAGTCCAATGGAATGCGATAGAGGCCAGAAACAGACCTTTGTATATACGGTCCACTTGATTTATTTTCAAGTGACATTATTTGATTATGGGCCAATTGGATATCCATAAAAGGTAACTTCAGATGGATTATAGATCTAAATGTGAGAGCTAAGGGGCGGGCTGTTTACTCAGTTGGTTAGAGTGTGGTGCTGATAACACCAAGCTCCAAGGTACAATCCTATACCAGCCAGCCACCAAAAAAAAAAAAAAAACCCCACAAGAAAAAAAAAAAATTAAATGAGAGGTAAAATCATGATAGTCTTATAAGAAAACATAAGAGAATATCTTTTTGACCTTGGAGTAAGCAAAGATTTTTAAAATAGATCACAAAATGTACTAACTATAAGGGAAAAAATTGATATTAGACTACATTAACAAAAAAACCTGAGACAAAGTAGATTAGTGATTGCCTAGGGTTGGGGGGAGGGGACTGGAGGGAAAGGGAGATTGACTGCTAATGGGAATGGAATTTCTTTTTGGAGTGATGAAAATATTCTAAAATTGATTTTGGTGGTGCTTGCACACTATGATTACACTAAAGCCATTGAGTTGTACAATTTACATGGGTGATTTATATAATATGTGAATTATATCTCAATAAAGCTGTAAATAAAAAACAACTCTTCAGTTCAGAGCTTGAAGTGTACCTCAGAGTCCAGTTATTAACCAGCTTTTTAGCTAGCTCTGAACTTGAGAGAAGAGATTTGCTTGTTAGCATGCAAGTTAAAAAAAAAAAAAAGGAACTTCAAATTCTTGGCTCACTAATTTTTTAGCTAGCTAAAAGCCTGAAATTGAAGAATGCTCTCAGCTTTTTGCTTACTGTTGTCCTGGCTGAGACATTCCTAGTTGTGAGTTGTTAAAGGGCAGACTTAGGATTCATGATGATTCTGGGTCTTTGCTGACTCATAGGCTGGGAAGACCTCCCCATGCCTTCCTGGTGGCTATTTGCCTTCAAGCATTGTCTCTAATTATGGAATGAAACCTTTTGTCCTCTCATGAAAGGGTTTTCAGGCTTCAGAGATCAGGTGGGGGAGATAGACAGTGTTGGATACTTGGAGTCACCTTGGCGGAGGACACAGAACCACAGTGTGCCCTGGGGTGGAGGGATAAAATAAGAACTAGTGACAATCCTGCTGTTTAGAACAAAAATCTGCCAGCTGGTCCAAAATGTCACCTGTTCCTTTTTTTTTTTAAGATAGGAAATGAAATGTCCACACCTGTAGTTGTTTCTGCATGAATCCTTTGGAACAGAGGGCTTGTCTTTCCAAATCCCTGAGGCAAATTAAAACAGCATAAAGCTCTGATGAAAAACCAAAGACAAGCAGTTCAGAACAACTCTCCCTCCCTGGTGTTGAACCCTTCAAAGCTGAGTATATTCATTAATTTCTTTCTTTGGGGCCCTCCAGCCACCTCAAAGTTAGTCCCTTTCCTGGCCGCAAAGCAGGAACTTGGAGAAACGGATGTGAGTACAGATCTGCGCTGTTTCTCCTCAACCCAGCAGGAGCAGATCATTACATCCATAGTCAGAGGAAGAATATTTCTTTCTTTTTTTAAAGGCCAAAGTAAGCAGAGATGTATGAAGCTTGGCTATATAAAGTGGTTAAAAGCTAGGGCTGAGTTCAAACCCCAGCTCTGCCACTTTCCAGCTCTGTGACCTTTGGACTTCTCCCATGAACTTGAATCCCCTCACCTATTCAGAGGGGCCAAGAGCACCCACTTCATAGGGTGTGGTGAGAACTAAATGAGGTAATGCATGGAAAGTACTTAGTGTGGAAGCTGGCCCATGGCAGGCTCTCAATAAATGACAGCTTTTATTTTTATTATTTGTGCTAGGCAGTGCCTCTCTCGCTTAAATTACAGCCTGTCCTCTTTGATATCCCTTTTCTGCTTTGAATCTTCCAGATGAATTTTGTGGTTGAAATGTTCGTCTGTCTCCGGAGGTCTGGTGTTTTACTTAATCAGGCCACAGACCTCGTCCCTTGGAGACATTTCTCCAGGATAATTGCTAAGAAATTGAGTTAGGGGCTGCTACAGTTTTCTTAAGGTTGTCCAATTGTGCTTCTCTCATTTCGCGGCTGGGACAGCCTGGCTTTTGTCTCTATCTTCAAAAAGCTGTAAGCATGGGTGTGAGGTGAGCTCAGGCCTCAGCAGCTGCTCATGCTGTTTGGAGAGTTGCCAGTGGCACACCCACGTCTGTCTGCTTTTGTCTGCTTTTGTCTGCCTGCAGCTAGGAGAGAGTGGGGATCTCTCCTAGACGGCACCCTTCCTGGACTGCTGGCCCGGCCCAATTCATGCTGGCCAATTCCAGATTCCGACCCCAGCCTTATGTACATTTTGCATTATTTATGAAGTCTCCCCCTGCCCGTCCTCATCAATAATGATAATGCTAGTGATGCAGGAGGTGCTCAGTTTACCTGGGTTCCAGTTTCAGGACATGCCTCTGGGTTTCAAGCCACTCCCTGAGGTCTTGTGCCCCTTCCTCTGAGCTCTCCCCTGGAGAAAAGTTACTATTGCCAGTTAGACCTATTTTTAGCACCAACATGGGGAAAATGAGACCACAGGGGGCTGGCTTATGCAAATCCAGTGACTGGGCATGCTCAATAGAGAGCACAGAACATTCTGGTGCATACGACTGGGAACCACCCCCTTAATTGAATATTCATGAGATAGAGAAACTATAAAGTGCATTCCAGCTGAAGGTAGGGTTGTTGCTCACTTTCCTGAGGCCATCCTATGCTTTCCTGGCTGGGGTGTGTGTATTTTACTTTGTATCTAACTTACTTTCAGGGAGCAGCTGCTCATTCTCTTGCTTTTGTGTTAGATTTGATGTCTGTGCTGAACTTAGTTTTGTGTTAAACTTGGAGTAGGCCCTGCTCCGTCTCTGGAGCAGGCTGCATTCTCTGGGGAACCTGTATGATCTATTAAACTTGTTCTCACTTTCTCTTGTGACTGTGCTCTTGAATTCTTTCCTGTGGCAGAGTCGAGAACCTGGTAAGAGGAGGGGGTGGGTTGAGGCCGACTATCAGGCCCCCTGGGCCCTACCTCTGACGTCACTAGTAATATCAGTATATACTCTCACAAGAATCTTAGCTATGGGGTCAGATAAGGATAGTTTTAAATCCTGGTGTGGCCATTTATCAGCTATATGAATTGGACTACATGACTTTGACCTAAAATAGTGGTTCTCAAACTTTGCTGTACAGTAGCATTGTTAGAGTGAGCAGGACTGAAGCCCTGTTGGGACCCAAAATCTCATGGGCTCTAAAAGATTTTAAAAGGACACTATTTTTTTTTGGTGCCCTGTAACAGAATCACCTGGGGAGATTTTAAAAGTTCAATGCCCAAGCCATACCTCTACTAATTACATCAGAATCTCTGGGGGTAGGACTCTGGCATCAGCATCTGTAGCTGACACCAATGTGCAACTACCTGAGGACCAGTGAACTAACTCTTAAGGCTAGCCCCATGGCTCAGTGTGGTCCTCAGACCAGCTGCATTGACATCACCTAGGAGCTTGTTAGAAATTCTGACCTCAGGCCCCACCACAGATTACCGAATCAGAATGTCCCAGTGATTCTCCTGCACATTATGTGCATGGGAGAAGCATTGGTCTAAGAATCGCTCTCCTTATCAGTAAAGTAGGGTAATAATAGTGCCCAAACTTCCCTTCTCGTAAGGTAAACTCAAACATGGCACTCAGCTCCTGGCTGAGGCTCTCCAAAATTTGTTACCAGGCACAGGTCCAGCTATGTGCCCCCTTTCAAAAACAAACCACTAGGTTAACTAACCATTGGGTTAATCCATCCCTCTGGTAAACCTGAAGGAGCATGGCCAGGCTAAAGCCATTTCAAAGACTCAGATTTACTGAGGGGGGGTTTGAAAGGAAAAGCCCTGGCCTGAGGATGAAAATGAAACACACCAGGAGACAAGGACTCAACCAAAGTGTATTAGGCAGGCAAAATGAACAAGCGAGCTGCCCTCTCGAGAGTGGGAGCAGCAGCAGGGAGAGTCGGGGTGCGCCTTTTATATCCAGTTAGGCTGAGCTGGACTGCTCCTATTGGCTAAGAAGGAAGGGGAGGGAAGAGAGCAGGATTTAAGCTGAGTTGGGACTTTTCTATAGGTGGAAAAATTCTAGTGCACGGGAAGGGGATGTGGTGGTGAGGAAGAAGGGGAATGAGTTTTTTTGTGATTCTTGCAAAACGTGCTATTCTAGGGACCTGGAACTCTCTGCAGCCATTTTGGGTGTTCCTCCCGTCCACCCACCACCATCTTAGACATTGGCTAAAACATAATTGCCTAACAGGTTTTACAGAGGGGGCTGAGGGAAATGAATGGGGGAAATGACAAGCAGGAGGGAGGGGGACATGCAGGGGGCCAGGTGCAAAGTTTCACCAAGACTCATTTCTGCTCCCGTCCTTGTGTTGTCAGAGTCTTGCTGGAGGGGGTTTCCCAGGGTCTGGATAGTACGAGCACATCTGCAAGTTTACAGCTGCAGGTTGGCTGGGGAAAACAACTGTACATTCATGTACATATGTCATCTTGCCCCATACGCAAGGTTCACAATATTAAATAACCATGGTGATAGAGTTTGGATATGTTGTCCTCTCCAAAACTCATGTGGAAATCTGATCACCAAGAGGCAGTGTTGGGAGCTGTTTGAGTCATGGGGGCAGATCCGTCATGAATGGATTAATGCTCTCCCTGGGGGAGGGAGACCTGAGTGAGTTCTCACTCCATTACCGTGAGAGCACTCGCACACGCGTGTGCACGCTCTCTCTCTCTCTCTCTCTCTCTCTCTCCCCCTCCCTCCCCCTGCCCCCCTCCCCATCCCTCTTGCCAGGAGATCTGCTCCTGCCCACCAGCTGCCTGCTACTTTCCAACGTGAGTAGAAGCAGCCTGAGACCCACACCAGATGCAGATGTCCTAGAATCATAAGCCAAATAAACCTCTGTTCTTTATAAATTACCCAGTCTCAGATATTCTGTTACAGCAACACAAAATGGACTCATACACATGGGAAAAGAGGGAACTCTGTAGGGAAAGTGAAGATAAATGGTGAGGGCCCCTCGGGGGGTTTGGAGTCTTGCCGAGCATTTTATGTAAATATGTACATGCACCCAGATGTTCCTTGGTTATTGTCTAATGTAATCGTGCATGGCATGTGCACCCAGATGGTGTTTGGTTGTCTGACTCGCACCCAGGTGCCCTGGGTTATTGGACTTTAGTATAAAGGACGAATGGCTCTGATCCACAGTGCCCACCTCCATGGCCTGGGGGGGTGGGACACAGGGAGGCCCCTACTGCTGCTGGAGGCTGTTGCTGCCAAAGCTCCCAGGATGTTCTGGGAGGCTGCCACCACCACTGCTGCTGGAGACTATTGCTATAAGCTGCTGCTGCTGCTGCTGCTGAGGACTGAGCTTGTGTCCTCTGCTAACGGCTCCCAGGATCTTTCCCAATTACCTAGCTTGTGGACCTGCATGTGAGGGGTCTGGGTGACCCGGTCTGTACAACGGGTTTGAAGGGTCTGTGGGCCGTAACCTTAACAGTACAATTGGCTACGTCAGCAGGATTCCAACAATTGCCATAGCTTTAGTGTAGCCAAACTCAGAGAAATGCATGCCAAGCAAAAAACTGTGTCATTTAAAAATCTTGTAGAGCCCATGCAGTTTTAGGTCCCAAAACAGCTTCAGTCCTGCTCACTCCAACAAACTTACCTGCTCATTAAGAGTAACCTGGAATGCCTGATGAAACAATGGATTCTTTAGGCCTCAGCCCAGTCCTGCTGAATCGAGATATCCAGGGTGAGTATATGGAATCTGTATTTATACTATGTTCCCCCAGGTGATTCTTATAAACAGGCAAATTTGGGAAACTGAGTTATAATCCTCAAATGATTATTGTTTAGATTAAATGGGAAAATAGAGCTCTTATTTTTGTTATTGTCATATTGAGGGTTTACTATTGTGTGATACTATGCTAGCTGCTTTGTGTACATTCTGAGATAAATATTGTCTCCATTTTACAGAGAAACTGAGTTTCAGAGGAGGAAAGTGACATGCTCAAGGTTGCACAGCTGGGGCATGACTGGGCCAGGCTGATTTCAAAGCATGTGCTTTTAAAAATTACTGCTATCATGGAAGTTTGGTTCATGCTTTTCTTTGCCTTCAGAAGAAATTCCACCGTTAAGCCAGCTATTAAAATCCCAAATTAAGGGCTGGCTGGTTAGCTCATTTGGTTAGAGTGTGGTTTTGATAACACCAAGGTCCAGAGTTTGATCCCTGTTACTGGCCAGCCACCAAAAATTAAAAAAATCCCAGATTCATATACCAATTCACCTACCCACCCACTTGGCATATATTCATTAAATGTTTACTGAGCACCTGCGATGGGCCTGACACTGCTAGGCAGTGAGGATGCAGCAGCGAACAAGACAATCACGGGTCTTCAGAGTTTACAGTGCAGTGAGGGAGACAGACAACGCATGAGGCATCTCACCAGTGGTTAATTAAGTACACTCGTCCCCCCTCATCCTCGGGGGACATGTATCAAGACCCCGGCAGATGCCTGAAACCAAGGATGGTACGGAACCCTATATATAATATGTTTTTCTTACACATATGTACATATGACAGAGGTTAATTCACAAATTAGGCACAGGAAGAGATGAACGATAACTAATAATGAAATGGAACAATTATAGCAATATGCTAGCATCACTCCTCTTGTGCTTTGGGGCCATTATCAAATAAAATAAGGGTGAACTTGAACATAAGCACTGTGATCCCCCAACAGTCAATCTGATAACCCAGACTGGTGCTAAATAACTATGATCGGGAAGGTAGACAGTGTGAATAAGCTGGGTGAGAGTTCACCACCGGGGGACGCAGTGGAACAGCATGAGGTTTCATCACACCACTCAGAACAGGGCACAAGCTAAAACTTATGGATTGGAGGAGGAGCCTGAGACGTTGGGGAGTGACTTGAAACGCAGAGGAGTGTCCTGAAACCCAAACCCATGGAAACTGAGCACCTCCTATCTCACACGCATGCATCCATCCATCCATCAATTTCTGGGGAGAAGGGAGCTGTTCTGCTCATTATCCAGTGCAGATCTCAAATGTTACTTCTTCCACCATTCACCAGGCGGAGTTAGTTGACCCCTGATCTATGCTCCCACAGTATCTAGTATCTTATTTATGCTGTATTATAGGCAAGGCTATGTGGATATATAGGCACCTTGGGCAGCATTTTATCTAGGATAGACCAGATAATACTACAGTAGTAACAAATTAGCCCTGAAATCTCAGTGGCTGAACACAACAAAAATTAATTTTTTTAAATCACTATGTTAGGTAAAATTCACATATCATAAAATTCACTCATTGAAATTGCACAATTCATTGCTTTTAGTATATTCACAGAGTTGTGCAACCATCACCACTATCTAATTTTAGAATATTTTCATCCTCCAAAAAAGAAACCTTGTACCCATGAGCAGTCATTCCTGATTATTACTCCCATCCTAGCCCTAGGCAATCTCTAATCTTTTCTGTCTCTGCCTTTGCTTATTCTGGATATTTCTTGTAAATTGAATCATATAATATATGGTCCTTTGAGTCTGGCTTCTTTTCTTATCATAATGTTTTCAAGGTTTATCCATGGTGTAGCAT
>NW_007735070.1:51907-53264 GCF_000696425.1 Galeopterus variegatus
CCCTTCAAATCATTATTCTTCAAATATTTGTTAAAATGGTATTTGGAGAAGAGGATGAATGTTGTTGGGTGTTAAGAATGAAAACAAACAGGACTCTTGGCGGTATTTAGTCTCTCTGTTGTCCAAGCAAAACAGCTCTGGATTCAAATTTATATCTCCATTCAGCAACACAAAAGGCCTGCAGCTATTGGAACCCTCCTCCCTAAAAGAAGAGTTAGGGTCCCATAAATCTTGGACCATGCTTCTAGGGTGCCTTGTCTTCTACCCGAGTGGTTCCTCAAAGAATTCTTCCCAACTACGCACAGCACTCTCTTCAGAAGAAATTCTAAGGATGGTGTAGTAGAGGCAGCTAGCTGCCCACCCAATATCCATTCTCCTTTTCTTCTTTCTGAAGGTGGTATAGTAAAAAGAGCTAGCTGCTTACCCAGTAGCCATTCTCCTTCTTTTACCTTAATAACAGTACTCTGATTTTAGTTGGGTGTAACAGTGTGCCCACATGAAAAACTATATTTCCAGTAAAGCTCTTTAAGTAGCACCAGCTATGCAGATCGCCTCTTGTAAAATTGCTCCTTCCTACTACCTGGAATGTAGACGTGATGGCTAGAAATGCAGCATCAATCTTGTCACCATGAGGTGACTTTGGGGATAGAAGCCATGATATAAGCAAGACTGCTTGATGATGAAGCTACCACACCTGCCCTGAACTACCCACTTCTAGACTTTTTTTATGTAAGAGGAAAAAAAGAAAAGAAAAGAAAAATGCGTTTAAGCCATTGGAGTTGGGTCTCTGATATAACTGGTGTTACAGTCAGTCCTTAGCTCCAGGGTCATGGCAGAGGGGAAAAGATAGAGAAGGAGAAGTGAAGAGAAAGGATGGACAAGGATGAGACAAGGAAGTGCATTGCAGGAACATGAAGGAGGGGTTGGGTTTTTAAGTGGAGGGGAAGCAACTGGAGGGGAGTAGGTAGATAGAGATGATGGATGAAGGCAGGTTGGTGGTTAGGAGTGCTGATTTAGAATTAGCAGTGTTGAGTTTAACTCCTGGCTTTACCCATTACTAGCTTTATGACCTTGGGCATGTATCAGGTGTTTCAATACCATAATAACAGTAATAATAATAGCAGAGTTATATAAAACGTCTGATATGTCAGGCCCTGTCCTAAGGGCTTTACATATATTAACTTAAGCCTCACCGTTATTATCCCCATTTTTCTAAATAAACAAACTGTGACACAGATTTTAAGTAACTTGACCTAGGTCACAGCTAATGTGTCAGAGCCATGATTTCAACCATCTGTGCTCAAAACTACATGCTGTTATATACTTAGCAAACTGATTGGGTTTTCTAAGTCTACTT
>NW_007735070.1:55126-61378 GCF_000696425.1 Galeopterus variegatus
GAAAAATTAGAAGATACAGAGAAACAAGAAGAAAACAATGTAAATATCCTTTGTGGTAGGCACCATTGGCTATCTAACCCAAGGCCAACCTGCCCCCTGGTTTTCCCAGCCTTCCTTGCAGCTGGCGTGGCCATGTGACCCAATTCTGGCCAATGAAATGGAAGTGTAAGGCTTTTGCCTTTCTGGTTCAAATGAAAAGATGGGGTTTATGCTATTCCTTCTCCGTCAAATGTGGGATGTAATGTGTGGGGTCNTGAAAAGATGGGGTTTATGCTATTCCTTCTCCGTCAAATGTGGGATGTAATGTGTGGGGTCACAGCCATCCTGAGACCACAGGGAAAGGCGAAATGCACTGTGCAGATGCTGGCCCTGACAATGTTGTGCTGCTGAGCCAGTGCCAGCAGCTGCCTGCCTCAAGACTTCTTATTTTATGAGAATAAACCCTTGTTATTTTAAGCCCCTGCTAGTTGTGCCCTCTGTAACTTCTCCCTTAACTATTACATTAATATACTCCCATCATCCAGAGATTGTTAACTACTGACACTTCAGCATGTATTTGTTCAGGTCTTTTCCAATGCACACACAGCAGGAAAATATTTTGAATTATTAAGAGGTTGTTCTCTCCTAACACATGTTACCTTCTGTCTTTTGTGTTTAATGCACCATCCAGGCCTTTTACAGGTACTACCCATGAGGGACAATAAGTAGTCTAGAAAAACAAAAAGCCAAATTCTTGGTTACTCATAAAGTGACTTAAATTTATAGCAGGGATATTTCAAACTTTTTTTTTCAAAAGTTTGAAGCCAAACTACTTTTTATTCACAAGATCCAGGATTTTTTTTGACAGAAAAAAATGTTTAGCTCCAGATTTACAACAGCTTGATTTTGTATATAAAAGAGCAAACATGGAAAACTCAGGGTACAGTGTTTGTAAGGTAAACCCCAGAATGAAGAAGAATGCAGGTGCAAAAAAAGAGATAAGAGTTGGAATACCTGGAGAGAAAAGGGTGGATTAGATGAGACCAGAGCTGACACATTGTGTAGGTTCTGAGTAGGTCCCTGCACCACTGAGATTGGGAGTGGACTTTAGAATCCTAATTAGAAATCCTAGATTTAGTGAGAATATGAAAGCAGAAGGCACTTGAACCTCTCCTTCCCAGGATGCAAGTCGTTAAAGCCACTCTGTGTCAAACTTGGCACCTTGAAGGGTAAAGTAGTTATTGCTTGGGTAAGTCTGAGGGCATCCTTTCAGGTGTGGAAAAGCATCTAAGAATTTCCTATGGGCCCCTGTGATGGATGCCAAATGGGCTGAGAATAAATTGCAACAGGGTAAACCAGGAGTGCATAGACCTCCTTCTGAACTGGCAGCCTGAGCAGGACCACAGACATTAGCTTCATGATGGGGACTAGATAAAATGAACTTCAGAAGCCAGGGAAAAACAGAGGGTAATATGGAGATCAGATGCTGCTCCTCTGGATTCCAGGACAATGCATCTATCTACTGAAGAACTAAAATCACCCCCAGAAAGCAGAGAATAGGAGCAATCTTGAACTGATCACTTTAAATCAGAAATTGTCTGAATTAGTTTAAATTGCAAGATTAAGTTTTCTACAATCATCAGGAATGCAGGATAGTAGCCTAAGATTGAGTTCAGTTTAAAGAAATAAATAAAACTGTTTTTTTTTTTTTGGACACCGAGGTATGTATTCCGTAAATTTTAGATTACTACCGCATCTGCATGTATTTATAACATATATTCAATTTTTCCAATACGGAAGAATATTGCACGAATTGTTTTGTAAATTTCTGTTCCCCCAATATATTGTGAACATTTTTCTGTGTCTACAAATATTAAGTTCTAATAGTGATTCTTAAACCTTGTTTGAAACCCTTGCGAATCTGCTAAGAATTATATGCCTAGAAAAAGGCACATATGTACTCACACAAAAATGACTGTATGGGCCGGCCCGGTGGCACACTGCTACAGTGCGCTGCTTGAGAGTGCGGCGGCGCTCCCGCCGAGGGTTCGGATCCCACATACAGACTGGCTGCTCACTGGCTGAGCGAGGTGCGGGGCAACACCGAGGGTTGCAATTCCGTTGCCGGTCCTGGTCCGGTACGGGCGTGACACTGAGGGTTGCGATCCGTTGCTGGTCANCCGCCGAGGGTTCGGATCCCACATACAGACTGGCTGCTCACTGGCTGAGCGAGGTGCGGGGCAACACCGAGGGTTGCAATTCCGTTGCCGGTCCTGGTCCGGTACGGGCGTGACACTGAGGGTTGCGATCCGTTGCTGGTCACGAAAAAAGACAAAAAGGAAAAAAAAATAATAATAATAAAAAAAAAGGACTGTATGTAATTTAAGGACACTTATTTAAGAACACAAGGTTAAGAATCCCTTTTATGCCATACAGTTTTCAATAATTGAATGGTGTGCAATATATGGCCACCCCACAATGTATTTCACCAACCTCTTATTTTTGGACATTTAGACTGTTTATAGTTTTCCTTTATTATAGATGGTCTCTATGATAAATTCCTAGGGTCAACTAGAATTGTGAGTTGTTTTAGGAGTGTTTCCACTATGGGTAGCAAGATATCCAAATAACAGTGGTTTATATTTCTCATATAACAAAAAATTTAGAGGAAGCAGTCCAGTGCNGTGTCTACAAATATTAAGTTCTAATAGTGATTCTTAAACCTTGTTTGAAACCCTTACGAATTCAATTTTTCCAATACGGAAGAATATTGCACGAATTGTTTTGTAAATTTCTGTTCCCCCAATATATTGTGAACATCTTTCTGTGTCTACAAATATTAAGTTCTAATAGTGATTCTTAAACCTTGTTTGAAACCCTTACGAATTCAATTTTTCCAATACGGAAGAATATTGCACGAATTGTTTTGTAAATTTCTGTTCCCCCAATATATTGTGAACATCTTTCTGTGTCTACAAATATTAAGTTCTAATAGTGATTCTTAAACCTTGTTTGAAACCCTTACGAATCTGATAAGAATTATATGCCTAGAAAAAGGCACATATGTACTTACACAAAAATGACTGTATGTAATTTAAGGACACTTATTTAAGAACACAAGGTTAAGAATCCCTTTTATGCCATACAGTGTTCAATAATTGAATGGTGTGCAATATATGGCCACCCCACAATGTATTTCACCAACCTCTTATTGTTGGACATTTAGACTGTTTATAGTTTTCCTTTATTATAGATGGTCTCTATGATAAATTCCTAGAACTAGAATTGCGAGTTGTTTTAGGAATGTTTCCACTATGGGTAGCAAGATACCCAAATAACAGTGGTTTATATTTCTCATATAACAAAAAATTTAGAGGAAGCAGTCCAGTGCAGACTCAATAATACCATCAAGGACCTATACATTTGCTGTCTTTTATCATGTTGCCTCATGGTTACAAAATAGTTGCTGTAGCACCAGGTATCACATCCTTGTTTAAGGCATCCTTGTTTAATGGAGGGAAAGGCAGTACTTTTTATCAAAAAAGCAGACTTTTGCTTAAGTTTCAATAGCTAGAATTAGATTACATGTCTGTAGGTCGATAAGGGAGTCTGCAAAAGTTCAGTTTTTCCAGGTTAAATATTCAGTTTTTCCAGGTTATTTTAGTGGAAACAATTAAGGGAAAACAGTGTTGGTGTTGGGTTTTGGGTTAATCAGTCTGCCATATAGGGCCCAAGTTTCTAAGCATTTTAAAGGAGTTAATCTGCTGAGGCGNATATAGGATCCGAACCTGTGGCCTTGGTGTTATCAGCACCGCACTCTACCGAGTGAGCCACGGGCCGGCCTAAAAAAGCAGACTTTTGCTTAAGTTTCAATAGCTAGAATTAGATCACATGTCTGTAGGTTGATAAGGGAGTCTGCAAAAGTTCAGTTTTTCCAGGTTAAATATTCAGTTTTTCCAGGTTAAATATTCAGTTTTTCCAGGTTATTTTAGTGGAAACAATTAAGGGAAAACAGTGTTGGTGTTGGGTTTTGGGTTAATCAGTCTGCCATATAGGGCCCAAGTTTCTAAGCATTTTAAAGGAGTTAATCTGCTGAGGCGACATACTTGTTAGGCCTTTATAAACAAAACAATTCTGTACAAATTGGAGGTATATAATTTATTAGAGACAATGCTGTGTTTTCTCAGCAGATCAAATATGTAGTATTATTGCTAATCCCTAGGCAACTGCCTTGCTAATTGGCCACCTCTGTTCAGAAAGACATTGCTAAAACACTCTTTTTACAGAAACAGCTTTTCCATACCCAGTGACCAAATTGCTTGTTTACACCCTGTTTTGATATTCCAGTCATCTCCCACAGGCTGTCAGGGAAACAACATCAGGCATGGGGTCCAGAGACCTGAGTTTATTTCTTAGCTCTGCCACCTGAGCAAAAGGAAGACATTTCTCTAGGCTTTGGATTTCTTACCTGCAGGATGTGAGCAAGCATTCCTACTTCACAGCATTGCTGGAGGGGCAAGATGAGATTATGAATGAGAAAGTGCTATGAAGTAGAATATAGATATTGGTGCTAGTTGTTTAGCAGTCATTCTTGCTGGCCATTTTGGGACCTGTTGAATCAAGGTCAGGGTCCATGATTTTATGGTAAACTGACTCTCCAAGGGGGAAAAGATGCCTTGATCTGTAGTGTTAGGCAATATCTATGGTATAAATACTCTGACTGTGACTGATTTAAAGCTACCAATGGTTTAACAACAAGCCACAAAAATCACAAATATTTAACAAAGTATCTTATTAGCTAGTACAAGCTGGTTCCATGCATCAGTGGCCCAGAGTACAGTGTCCTGGCTGGGTCAGAATCAGCATCAGAATATACCTGGCAGGTGGAGTTATCAGTCAAACCTCATTTCATCTCCTCCCTACCTCCAATATCTATTTCTCACACCTACCCCCTCCCCCAGTTTGTGAAAGGGATCCACAAACTCCAAAGGGCCATACTCATGCAAGTTGTTTGATGAATGAATTGATATTTAGTAGTGAATAGTTCTAGGTCCACGTAGAAAGCATTAGACCCACATGTGGAGAAAAGTCATGGAGAACTAATCCCATATGTGCTATTTGTTTCGCTGTAAGTGACAGAAAACCCAACTCAAACCTATATAAGACATAAGGAAGTTTTATTGGCTCACGTAACCAAGATGTTCAGGGCTAGGTCTAGCTTCATGCAAGGCTTGATCCAGGTGCTCAAACAACATATCTAGAAACTCAGGCATGCTTTCCTCTCACAGTGGCAAAATGGCCACTAGTAGTTCCAGTTTAGCAACCATGGTGGAAAAAAAAAGCACTTCTTTCCTGATGGTGCTAGTAAAACGCCAAGAAATTGCTCTGATTGGCTCAGCTGGTATCATATGCTAATCTCTGAGCCAACCATGGTAAACCCAAAATATAGTGCTCACCATGCCAGGTCTGAGCCATGTGCTCATTCCTGGAGCTGGAGTCGTGGTCTGCCCAGCTAAACCACATGGGCCAAGAATGAATGAGGCTGGTTCCCCAATGAGTGGGATTCTGTTACTGGAAGAAGGGAGATTGACACATTAATTTTATATGTCAACTTGACTGGGCCAAGGGATGCTCAGATAGCTGGTAAAACATTATTTCTGGGTGTGTCTGTGAGGGTATTAATGGAAGAGATTAGCATTTGAATTGGTAGACTGGATATGGGCGAGCATCTTCTAATCCATTGAGGGCCTGAATGGAACAAAAAGGCAGAAGAAGGGCAATTTTGTTCTCTGTCTCTCTGCTTGGGCTGAGACATCCATCTTCTTCTGTCCTCAGACATCAGTGCTTCTGGTCATTGGGCTTTCAAACTCAGACTGGGACTTACACAACTGGCCCCCCATTCTCAGGCCTTCAGACTTGAGCTGAGTCATACCATCAGTTTTTCTGGTTCTCCATCTTTCAGACAACAGATTGTGGGCCTTCTTAACTACATAAGCATGTGAGCCAATTCCTGTAATAGATCTCCTTTTATGTATATCTATATTTATCCTATTGGTTCTGTTTCTCTGGAGAACCTTAGCTAATACAGGGATCAATGCTTCACAGATCAAAACAGCAGATGTCCACTACAAATCTGGGATTTGATGATCAGGTCTTCTCATTTTTTTTTTTTTCCTTTTTGTCTTTTTTCGTGTCCGGCAATGGATTGCAACCCTCAGTGTCGCCCCCATACCGGACCGGGACCGGCAACGGAATCGCAACCCTCGGCGCTGC
>NW_007735070.1:62378-63503 GCF_000696425.1 Galeopterus variegatus
CCCGCACCTCGCTCAGCCAGTGAGCGGGAACTGGTCTGTATGTGGGATCCGAACCCTCGGTGGGAGCGCCGCCCCGCTCCCAAGCGGCACACTGTAGCAGTGCGCCACCGGGCCGGCCCCAGGTCTTCTCATTTTTATTCTAGTACTCCTTTACATCTCCCTGTCTACCTTCTGGCCAGAATCACATCTAATTCAATGTGGTATTGGCCCCAACCCTAAAACTGTCCTTCCTTCACAAGAGATGCTCAATTAAGTATGAATGTAAGAACCTGTACATGTTCCTCAGAGGGCCATTGGTCTGAAGGGGCTGAGTTCATTGGTGTAGGACAATATTATGGGCTGACCTGCGTTCCCCCAAAATTCATGTTGAAGTCCTAACCCCCAGTCCCTCAGTATTTGGAGATAGGGTCCTTAAAGAGTTAATTAAGTTAAAATGAGGCCATTAGAGTAGACCCTAATCCAATAGGACTGGAGTCCTTATGAAAAGGAAATCTGGGCACAGGCACACACAGAAGGAAGGTGATGTGAAGGTACAGGGAGAAGATGCTGTCTACAAGCCAAGGAGAGAGTCCTCAGAAGGAACCAGCCCTGTTGACACTTTGATCTTGTACTTTTGGCCTCCAGAATTGTGAGAAAATAAATTTTTATTGTTTAAGGCACCCAGTCTGTGGTACTTTGTTATGGCAGCCCTAGCAAACTAACACAGCCAGGAAGTATTGGAGGAAGAATGTCTTTTGTTGAATTTAAGACCGACTGGGTATTACAAAGTAATGCATTCAAAAGGCATAAAGCCGGGCCAGCCCGGTGGCACACTGCTACAGTGCGCTGCTTGGGAGTGTGGCAGCGCTCCCGCCGAGGGTTCGGATCCCACATACAGACCGGTTCCCGCTCCCTGGCTGAGCGAGGTGCGGGCGCAACACCGAAGGTTGCGATCCTGTTGCTGGTCCCGGTCCGGTACGGGCGCGACACTGAGGGTTGTGATCCGTTGCCGGACCCAACAAAAGAAAAAAAAAAAAAAAAAAAAAAAAAAGGCAAAAAGCCCCCCCCCCACCCTGCCCCCCCCCGTTTCCCCCCCCGGGGGCAAAAGGTTTCCTTCCGTAGATACGCATTCTCCCTCCCCAAACA
>NW_007735070.1:63522-73675 GCF_000696425.1 Galeopterus variegatus
AAAAAAAAAAAAAAAAAAAAAAAAAAAAAGGCATAAAGCCTCCCTCCTACTCTGCCCCACCCAGTTTCCCTCCCAGGAGGCAAATGGTTTCCTTCCGTAGATACGCATTCTCCCTCCCCAAACACAAATGTATGTTTAAATTATTTTTCTCACCCTACACACACTGTTCTGCTCCTTGCTTTTTCATTTAATAAAACATCCTGAAGATTCTGCAAGAGTGACTTTACCAAAGCACGTTTGGAAAGTCAGAGAAGTACCCTGGTGAATCAGCAACACTATTGAAAAATAAAAGCAATGCATTAAAACACCACCACCAGCCTGTCAGATATTTTAAGCCTGCTGCATTCTGAGGAGCAGGGAGGAGAAGCATCACAAGGAGGTGAGGTGGACATCGACTGACCGTTCACACGCTGGAGAGGAGCCCGGCTCTCTCAGGAGCACAAACATTGGTTATTGGCTCCCTTCTCAGTGGCTGCTCTGTCCTTCTCTCCCCGACACAAAGTAGGTCAGTGTGAGAGATCTGCCTCCAGCAAGCAGGAGGGAGATGGTCCATGCTGAGTGGGAGGGCACGATTCTGGGCCCATATTGGGATGCCATCTGTAATTGCAGACTCTCAGAGCTGTAAAAGATCTTAAAGATTATCTTGTCTAATTCCCTCATTTTACAGATGGAGAAGCTAAGGTCATATAGCTGGGTGGGGACAGAGCTGGGAATAGAGTGTGGGCGTCCTACCTCTTGGCCAGTGCTCTTCTCATGTTACCACAGTGCCTCTGCTGGTTCTGAAATCTTTGTCTAGTTGTCCACATTTTTCTTGGACTTCTTTGTCAGGGCCCTGCATATCTCCCCTCTGCAGTTAAAAAGAGAACAGACCTGAAGTCAGATAGCCTGGGTTTCACTACTGGTTCTGCTCACTAGCTTTGTGATGTGGAGAAGTCAATTAGCCTCTCTGTGCCTCAGTTTTCTTATTTATAAAATGAAGAGTATGAGAATATCTACCCCTTAGGGTTGTTGACAGGCAGCTATGCTGTACGGCTGCAAGAGGCACCATTCACTGTACGATTTGTAACGTGGTCGATATATTATTAGTGGGGTCCCCTGGAGTTGTGCAGTGCACAGTGACTCTTCTGGCTGCGAAGAGTTAATGAGATCATACTTGTCAGTCCATTGACATGCTAAGAGCTCGTTAAATGCTGGCTATTATTATCATCATTTTTATTGTCATCATGAAGAACCAATTGTCTTTAGAAGCTGCGAGGAATGAGAGAGCTGAGAAAAGTCATCTTTTCATGTTTCATCTCTACAATTAAAGGTAATAAGCATTCAGTACAGAAAACCTGGAAAACTCATATAATAACAAACAAAATAACAAAAATAACAACCCCACCAACCAGAAATAACCTCCTCTGACATATGGTGTATTCTTCCAGGCTTTTTTTCCCCCTTGCCTCCTTTTTTCACTTACTAATACATCGGAAATGCTTTCCCATGTCAACAAATTTGTATCAGCTTCCATGAGAGGACTATGGCATAGTGATTAAGAATATGGACTTCGTATCTAGGTGGCCTGGTTCCAAATGTCAGCTCTACCAATGGTAAGCTGTGTAACCTTGAGCAAGACATATCCTTTCTGTGCTTCTGTTTCCTCACCTGTAAAATGGGGTTAATAATAGTATTTACCTTGTAGGATTGTTGTGAGGATTAAATGAGTTAAAATATATAAAGTTCCTACAGAAGTATTTGGTATGGTGTGGTTGGCATATTATTGTTACTAGATCACTCCATGTTTTGGATATGTTATCAATTGTGAAGCTGGTCCCCTATTGTTGGCCCGTTTTTGGCCCTTTAAGTGGTTTCCAGTTTTTCCCTATCATAAATAATATGACTGTAATTATTCTCAGCCATGTATTTTTGAGCACACGCATGGTTCTTTTATTAAAATAAATTCCTAGAAATGGAATTGCTAATTTATAAAAGATATATCTGCCGAATTACCCAAAGTTTGTGCCAGTTTACATTCTGGCAGCATTTGAAAGGATGGGAGAGCAGCAGAACAGGGGAGCATAGGGACGCAATTTAGGACTAGGAAATGTGTTTTACTTGATGGGAGATGTTATCCATGTCTCTACCCTTTGCAGCCTAACTGCAAATTTCAGTTGTTTGAATACCACCTTTGTGATTTTTATCCAAGAGCCATCTATACCGTAATATATTTTTTTGAAATAGATTTACTTTTTAAAAACATAAATACATTAACTTAAAAAAAAAAAACAACACTTTAAATCACTGCCATAAATGGAAAGCCAGAATCACCTGCCATAAAAGGAAAGAAACTGTGAAAATAAACATAACAAAAGCAAAATGTTATTAAATTGAAGCTAGATACTGTGACTTGGGGAAGCTCTGAGCTCCAGGACCTGTGCTTTGCATTGTTGGAAGGGGGGATTAGCAAATTAGCAAGTGCCAGAGAGGTGTTAAAGACTTACTAGCACCAGGCTGACACTTTCTTCTTGGTATAGTCAGAAGGATCAAAAGAAAAATGAAGAGAATTTTTTTTTTTAGGCAGGGGGAGGGTGAGGTGGAGAAGACATGTGATTTTACATTGAAGGATCTGTGAATTTACCTCCTAAAATTGTCCTTATAACCATTATTTTCCTTACTTTGAGAAACATCAGCCAGAATTGCCTCACTGTAGGACAGCTTTGTAGGTATGAAAGAACCTTACTGCACAAGCTCATGTAATCTTCACAATTTGACCCTCCTTTGGCCTTAACCTTACCTTGTTACCTGGAGTAGTGACTTTGAGACTGAAACCCTCTGCTGGTACTGATGGCTGAAGGTCTTCTTGCACCAGGGATGCTCAGGTCTAGACGTGAGTATTACACTTGCATGAGGCTTATGGGGGCTACAATGGAAAGGGGAGTGACTTTGCCAAGGATTACAAAGTGAGTTACCATCAAAGTCTGGACTAGCACCCAGCTCTGCTGACTCCTCCTTGGATGCCCTATCCATCATACCCTTGACCTTCATAACAGTTGCCTTATTTGCTTTTCCCTGCAGTCTTGGGAGATTTATAGATGTTATTGTGAGTGCTTTATAAATGAGGAAACTGAGGCTACGTCCAAGATCACGTAGCTAGTAAATAGCAGAACGTCTTGCAGATGTAATAGAGGAAATTCTGTCAGAAAGGGACATGATTAGCACCAGAACCCAGTCCTGTCCAACTTCTAGTCCACATCTCTTCCCACAAAGTACCCCACATCCATTTCTGCCTTTTTGATGTCCTAGGTTTTAATGCTATCTTCCATTTCCTAAGACTTTGAACCTTACCTCTTTGGGGAAGTGATGGGGGAGTGGTGCCAAGCGTGAGTGATGCGTACTAAGGTGTGAATGACTGTGCACAGCCTCATGTGTTTCCCCATCTGGGTCTGCTTGCATTTAGAGAGTTTTCTCTCTAGTGCAACTGAGGGATTCATTCTTGTATTAGTAAACTATTGCTACATAGCAAATCACTCCCAAAACTTAGTGGTTTGAAACAACAATAATCATTTATTTTCTCTCACAATTTCTGTGAGTCTAACTCAGGCAGAGAGGAGAAGTCATGACACTCCTCCACAGGTCTTGGTCCTCCCCTGTGAGACTCGAAGACTGGATGCAGGACTCATCTGAAGGCTCACTCACTTGCACGTCTGGTGGTGATGCTGGCTGTAGGCTGGAATACCCACTGTGGCATTCCCACGTGGCCGGAACTTCCTCTCAACCTGGTGGCTGGGTTCCAAGGGCAAGTATTCCAGCAGAGCCAGGCAGAACTCATGTTGCCTTTATGACCTAGTCTCTGAGTTTATGGAGTATCATTTCTGCCACATCTCATTGGTTGAAGCAGTACCAAAGGTCCATCCAGTTTCGAGGGGAGGTAACATGGACCCCCATCTCTCAGTGGGGGATGTTGATGTCACATTATGAGAAGAACATGTGGGATGGACATATATTTGTGTAGCCATCTTTGGAAAATACAATCTGGTGTGACTCTCTAATAATGGGATTTCATGCACAAGTCATGAACAGAGTTTTGGGCAGTGGGCGTCCTCTTTGTTTGGCTCTGATCAGATCCCATTGCTCCCAGGGTCAGGTCGCTTTGCTCCAGCTGCCTACATTCATATTCTGTTTTTCTCTGCATTGATGCTGCAGTTAGTTTATGTTCCATTTTTCTCAGAAGGCTCAAACAGCCCTCACCACTGATAGGCAGGGGCATGATCCTGCCTGCCAAGAGGACCTGACATTGACAATAAACAGAAATAGAAAGTGCCGATCTGCTTCTGTGCCATCAGATGGAGCCCAGCCAGCCATGAATAGAAAGTTTCCTTCTTTTGAAATAGGCCTTCCCTGGGCCCAAGAGGAAGCATAAAGACAGAAGGTGGGTTATGCACTGGGTAAGGGAGTGTGTGTTGGGGTGAGAAGATATCAAGATCTGTCTAGCAATGTGGTGGCAGTTCTGGAATTCTTATATGGCGCTTTATGGGCAGCGATCTGGTTGGAGGAAGGGATTGGAAGTTTCATGTACATAACACTTTACATATGTTTGAGAAAGCATTTGTGCCTCTTTTAAAGATGTGGGAGTGTAGGCTCTCTTAATTTGGTTTGACCAGAAGACCCAGAGATAAAAGTTTAAGAGTGGGGAAGTAAGACACACAAGGGAAAGCAGGCAATGAAGGGCCCACTATTATGCCAGCTACCATTGTGGGAGTGAATCTCATTGCTCTGGGGAAGCTATGGGACCAGTGTAAAACTCTCACCTCAAAGTTATCCCACCCTAGAGGTGAAAGAGCTCAGGTATTTGTACTCCAGCTGCTGTCAGAGCTGCTCTTGTAAAGCTGGGTTAATTCCAGCCTGCTGTTCTGAGTAGAGGAGGCTTCTGTGGCTTTGGAGAAAGCCATTAGACAAAGAGATACAGGTACTTGGTAGTGAGAAGGCCGATGGTACTCACCTTAAGTGATAAGGAATATGGGCAGGGCATTGACAATGTGTTCTACAGACAACAACTCTCTCAGCAGGCCCAGAACTAAGGGGGTTCCTGGGAAGTCGGACTTTCAGTTTTAAAACCAGAAAGGTCCAAGACAAACTAGGATGAGGTAGTCACCCTAAATACAAGAGCAAAGCAACTAAAGCCCATCCATCACCTTAAACTACTGTCTGAAAAGGAAGGATCAAAAAAATATTTATGGATGACAAAAATGTTCTGGGCTTAGATAGTGGTGATGGTTGCATGTTGCACAATTTTGTAATTATACTAAAAACCACTGAATTGTATGCTTTAGAAGGATGAATCTTGTGGTATGTGAATTATATCTAAATAAAAATGATTCACATAAGGATAGACATATAGGTCAATGGAGCAGAATTGGGAATCTAGAAATAAATCCTTGTGTTTATGGTCAATTGATTTTGACACTTGTCATTGGAATTAGGGCCTACTGGGAAATCCAGGATGATCTCATCCTAAAATCCTTAACTTAATTACACCTCTGAAAACCCCATTTTCAAATAAGATTACCTTCACAGATTCTGGGGATTAGGACATGGGCATATCTTTTTGAGGGCCCAATTCGGTCCACTAGAGCACTCATTTTACAGGTGAGGAAACTAAGTAATTTGCTAAAGCAACACAGCTAGTAATAGAAGAGCACAGATGTAAATGTAGGTAGCCCATGTTCTTAGCCACTGAGAAATGAAGGGACAAGACCAGATAAGACTCTCTAGCTGCATGGTGAAAAATGGATGGGAGAGGAGGAAACAGGTTGCACATAAATCAACTAGGATCCTAGAAAGACACTGAAGGAGGCCTGGACTAAGACCGTGACAAAATGAATGGAAAGCAGGGCAAGAAACCCTGCATTCCATCCCAGTAATTGTCCGCCCGGCCTTCCATGGGGTAGATCAAATGGTCCACCTGGGCTTCAGACCACAAAACTTGTTTCCTTGGGGGCTGGATCGTGTCTTTCTTGCCCACCACGATGGAAATGGAATAGAGGGATGTGATCTGACCCTAGAGATGCAGTAGGAAATCTCTTATCTTTTTGCTCCTCCGTATACACACATTTAAGTAAACTGTAAAAATTAACCTCCAAAGATGGTCTGGACTTGGGTATATGTCTTAGTCAGCTCAGGCTGCCATAACAAAAATACCATAGATTGGGTGACTTAAACAACAGAAATTTATTTCTCACAGTTCTGGAGGCTGGAAGTCCAAGATCTGCAGTTGACAAGCTGGAGACCCAGAAGAGCCGATGATGTAGTACAACTCTAAAGGTCTGAGAATCAGGGGAATCAGTTGTAGTATAAGTCCAAGTCCAAAGGCAGGAGACTGATGTCCCAGCTAGAAGACAGTCAGGGAGAGAGAAAGAATTCTTTCTTAAGGTTTTATTCTATTTAGAGGCCCATTCACATTGGAGAGGGCAATCTGCTTTACTCACTCTATCCATTCAAATGTTAATCTCATCCAGAAATAACCTCACAGACCCCAGAAGTAACTTTTAACCAAGTATCTGGACACTCTGTGACCCAGTCAAGTTTACCCATAAAATTAACCATCACAAGTCAAAATCTGTCTTAGCTCAGGCTGCCATAACAAAATATCATAGATTTGGTGGCTTAAACAGCTTAAATTTATTTTCTCACAGTTCTTGAACCTACAAGTCCAAGATCATGATGCCACGTAGTCAGATTCTGGTGATGCTTTCTTCCTGGTTTGCAGATGGCCTCCTCCTTGCTGAGTCCTCACATGGTGGAGGGAGAGAGAGAGAGCTCTGGTGTCTCTTATAAGGGCACTAATTCCACTGTGAGGACCCTACCCTCATAACCTTATCTAAACCTAATTATCTCCAAACACCCCATCTTCAAATACCATCACATTGGGGGTTAAGGCTTCATCATATGAATTTTGGAGGAACACAATTCAGTCCATAGCAGTAGATAAGAAGGGAGAGTTGTCTTTTAGCATGACTCACTTCCAAGCACTTCAGCAGCTCTAACTATACAGCCTAAAGGCCAACTCCTTAAATTCAATACCTGCCTACTTTCCTGAACTTATTTCCTATTTCCAGTTTCCCCATAATTACCCTCTGCTCCATCAGATGATCTGTGGCCTGTACCAATCCTTTGAGAAGGGAGACTAATGGCTATGGTCACAAAAGTAATGGATTTTGTTTAGACAGTGAGACTGATAGGTGAATCTTGAAACTAGAATTAGGCATGACCCAATAGAAAACAAGTGGGATTGGAATCCAGCAGATCTGGGTTCATATTACGGCTCTGCCACTTACTTGCTCTGAGACCTCAGCCAAGTTACTTAACCCTTTTGAGTCTCTGTGTTCTCATTTGTTTAAAAAAAAAAAAAAGGAAGAATAATAATACCTACATCTAAGGGGGTTGTGCTTCAGATGCTACCATTATGAGTCTTTATGAATTCTTCTCCGCTTGCTGGTTTAGCAAGCCTGAGGGAAAACCAGGTGATAGGGCTGAGCTTATTGATAATTTCTCTGAAAACAGCAACATCAGTTTGGGGGAGAAGAGCTTATTTCATTGAGCCTCTCTTAGCCAGAGGGAGAAATGTTTTGGCCGAATATCAGACATTCTCTCTCTCTTTCAGTACACACAGAGATTGCTTCCTGGGTGGAATCGTGTATCACTGCAATCACCTGCCTGGCTGCCTGCCTCTACATAGCTGAGAGCCCCATCACACACCCCCTGTAGCCTCAATACCACCCCCGACATCAGGCAGAATTTAAGGAGACCAAAGACAGGAGAAGTATTATTACCTTGCTCACATTTGTTTGGTATTTACTACACACCAGGTACTATAAGAGTTTTATATGGACATTCTCCTTTAATCCTCCCAACAAACTTATAAGGGAGGTCCTATTATTCTCCTCATTTTACTGATAAAGAAACTGAGATCCAAGAAAGTTATATAGACCGCCAAAGCTCCTACACCCTAGCTGAATGGGTCAAGATTGGACAGCTGACCCAAGCTAGATCACTCGGATTCTGTCTCCCAGAAATTTGGGATTGGATTTGAGAGACAGATAGTCTCTGCTGGTCACCCAAAAGGAAGACATAAACTTGGAAGCTGTGGGTTGGTCATTAATGGCATATACACAAAGGCAGAAAAGTCATTCTGTAGGGAGAAAAGAATGAGGCAGACATGGGGAAAGAAGCAGATGAATGGGCCTCTGGAGAAAGAGAATGTGAGAAAGAGACTGACTGAATTCCCCAGTTATATTTGCCTCTATTAATTGAGACTCTAGAAAGTAAATGATAGAAATAGAACTACTGGCTTAAATGAAAGAGAACCCATTGGCTCTAAAAATAACACGGGCTTCAACCGTGGCTGGATCCAACGCTCAGTTTTGTCAGGAACCTGTCTCTATTCCTTGGATATTCTGTGTTAGCATCAGCTTCAGGCTGGCTCTTCCTTCAGGATAGAAAGACAGCTGCTGGAAGTCCCAGGCATAGATTTTCATACTTTCATCCCCAGCAGAAAGTATTTTTCCCAAAAGTTCCAAGAAAGGTCTCACCATTGAGCCCTTTGGCTGGCTTGGGTCACATGCCCAACTCAGGCTATTACTGTGTTCAAGGAGATGGAATGCCTAATTGGCTTAATGAGATTCCAGAGGTTGAGATCAGTTCCACTCAAATCACATGAACTAAGAGTAGGGTAGGGTGGTTCCCCAAAGGAAAACAATGGTGCTATCATCAGAGAAAGGGGGCCTGGGTATAAGACTATAAATACAACAGGTTTTCATCACACACCGCTCTATTCTTACAATAAATGTCCTTTCTTTTCTTTAGCTGGCTAAAGATGGTTTTGAGGGGGATTCTGTTATTTGTAACTTCAAGAATCCTTGACCGAGATAGCTAGATTTCTACCATATGCTTCCAGATCTCCTATCCTACCTTCTGAAATCATTTTCCACCCCGCAATCAGTCCCAATGACCTGTCCCACCTGTTCTTATACCTAATTGTAATCACAGTTAAATATTGCTACATTCTTTTCCCTTCCACCAACCTGGTGCACACCAGCATCTTGGAGGCTATACTGAAAATGGCAGAGCCTAGAGGTAGAAAGAACTTGGGTTCTTGAACCACTACTTAAAGAAGAACCACCTGCAATCAGGAACACACGTGTTGGATCAAATATACACAAGAAATAATCTTTTGTGTTAAACTTCTGAAATTTAAGAGTCATTATTTTAACTAACACAAAAATAAAGAGGGGCTTTGTAGGCAAG
This sequence comes from Galeopterus variegatus, assembly GCF_000696425.1. Lineage (NCBI taxonomy): Eukaryota > Metazoa > Chordata > Mammalia > Dermoptera > Cynocephalidae > Galeopterus > Galeopterus variegatus. Next base: position 72,808 of record NW_007735070.1, read on the forward strand.
GTTAAGGAGTTTAGATGTTTTCATAGATAGTTAGCCTTACCGGTCAAGGGTCTTAGTTGCAAGCAACAGAAACCGCAAAAATAAAGAGGGGCTTTGTAGGCAAGGTTAAGGAGTTTAGATGTTTTCATAGATAGTTACCCTTACCGGTCAAGGGTCTTAGTTGCAAGCAACAGAAACCAACTCTGGATTATATAAGCAATACAGGAATTAATTGAAAGGACATTGGGTAGCTCACTGAATTGCCAGCGAGGCTAGGGATTCAGGATTAGAAAACAGGCAGGAGTGAAAGGAAAATACAGAAACAAAGGTAAAAATCAACCTCAGAACCAGACTGTTGAGGATACCACCACTGTCACTGCTGAATGTTGGATGTTCCAGTTTAGACAGCCTACATCTCCAGCCCCGGACACCTCTGTCACTACCATCCCTGGAAATTGGGTGTTGTGACTGTTCCTTTGTGTTTGTTTCTTTTCATCACTGACTACAGATTCAAAATCCCAAGAGAGTGCATCAGCTTAGCCAATCCTAGCTCAGTGTCCAGGCTCTGGTTGCCTGAAGATCTGAGAAAGAGAGTGTATCTGGGCTTTTCAGCTTCTATGTTGGGAGGCCACCTTTGCCCTCCATCAAGAGTTGGCGAGTGGGGGATTTCCTAAACTAGGAAGGGGGTCAACCAAACTGCCTCTCGAAAACAATGAAAACTCAAAGCAGCTGCAACAATAACAACAACTACTACTACTATTATTACTACTAGTAGTAAAACACATGCCCACCCCAGGGACAGCTGTAGGTTTTTAAGCAGGAAAGTAACATTATAAAACATACTTTATAACGATTTTTTTTGTTGGCAAATTGTAGATTGGATTGGAAG
>NW_007735070.1:73967-74489 GCF_000696425.1 Galeopterus variegatus
TTGTTAAAATGCAAATTCTGATTCAGCAGGTCTAGGGCAGGGCTTGCAATTTTGCATTTCTAATAGATGCCAATGCTGCTGCTGGTCCATGGGTCACATTTTGAGTAGCAAGGATCTAGATCAGACAGGAGAAGAGCTTGACCTAGGTTAGTGGCCATGGGATAAAGAGATTCCAGATTCCAGTGCTATTAATAGGAGGTGGAATTGACAAGACCAGGTGATTGCTCTGATCTGCAGAGAAATCAGGGATGCCTTCCACATGTCTGGTTTGGGTAAATAGATGGCAGAGTTTGGGGGATTTTCTTTTCTTTGTGCTCATCTGTATTTCTTATAAAGAACCCACATGTACTTGTGCATTAACGAAAGGGGATACAAAAGAAATCAATGACACTGTAAGAAGCTCAAATGAGTGAAGACATGTTTTAAAATGAGAAAACATTTTAACTTTTGATGTACAAAGCATATGATTTTTATTTAGTTTCTTGGGTGTGGTCCATGATGAACTGCGGGGGGAGACTGGAA
>NW_007735070.1:74818-75423 GCF_000696425.1 Galeopterus variegatus
TAAAATACCTTCCAGAAAGCTGATTTTGAAAACAAGGGGAATAATGTGCTTCTTTCAATATTAAACCCAGTTAATTTCAATGACTCATAAATGGTAGGGTGAAAAATTAAATATTAAAGCTTCATTTGCTTAAGAAAGAAATCATCTTTTTTCTCAAAAGACTTCCTGTTGTTTTGGACATAAATTTCTCTCTGAAGTTAGGTTAGAGAATCCAGTAAAACTAATGAAAGATTCATCCCCAAACTTTATGGAAGTACTGTTCACCTAAGAGGTGACAGTCTGCTGCTTGAGGAAGAGCCGATCACTTTTAACAGCAGGCAATAACTATAAGAAATACTTAATGAGCCTTTTTATGCACCCCACATCTTGCTGAATTTCTTATAATACTCCATAGTAGGTGATTTTATTTCCCATTATACAGATGGAGAAGATAAGGCTTAGCAAGGGTCAGTGACTTGCCGAATTCTCCCTGATGGTAAGTGACAGATGTGGCACCCTAATCCAGATCTGACTGCTTGCAGAGTCATGATCCTTAAAAATCCACCACCATTTTCTACAATGTTAAGCCTGAGATTGTAAAGTACACCCTCCGATGCTTACATATG
>NW_007735070.1:76195-77563 GCF_000696425.1 Galeopterus variegatus
GGACCTGAATGACAAATTACCTATTTAACTACTTTGCTGAAGAACTGATTTAGGCTAAAGGGAGACTCAGTGTTAATGATAATCTTTTGTTTTGAATTGAGAAAAAGATGACATCAAGCAGATCTGATTTCTCTCCTTAAGATCACCTACAAATACCATCTGGATTTGGAGCATAGCTACAAACAACTTGGAGAATAAGCCCCAAACCTGTCACCTCCTTATTCTGTGACCCTAAGCAAGTCATCTTTTATTCTTCCCTGGGTCTGAGCTTTTAAAGTGAATTGCTGTCTGATGGGGCAAGACAGAAAGAGCTAGAACTGAGAATTGACTTGGCTGCTGGGCAGATGATATTTTTGAAACACTCCAAATCTCTCCTAGCTTTAAATCCTCCTAGAGCTTATCCAGGCTGCACTTGCTTCACACAAGGTTGACATTAAACATCCTTCTGGAGTGGCTTTCTGTTTCATATCCTTCTCCTGTTTGTCATTACAGGATGATCATTAGTGGAACAGCCTCAGTTGTCCATTTTAGCATTCTTGTTTGACCAGAGAGGTCTCTGCCACGCTCCTTCTAAAGGGGTCCTTTCTCACCTCTGGAAGAAGCAGAAGGAGGAAGAAACAGCTTACATAATGGTGAGAGCTCAATGATGCCTCAAACTCATTTTTTTTTTCTCCAATTACCACATTTTCTGACAGCTAGTTTAGAAGTTGTTACCAATCTTTTTTTTTTCAGCCAGGGAGCTTTCAGTTATATATCCAAGTTTATCAGAGCATAACTTTAAAGAACACGTTTAAATAGAACTCCACGTTTTAAAGCAGAAGTGAATGCTTTTTCACCCAATGGCACAGAATGGGAAGAGGGTAATTCCTCCTCTGTGAAAACTAGTAAAAGATGTTAATATTTGGGAATTTCCCCAATTAATCTCATGGGTGAAATCCTTCTTAAAACAGCTTATGTTAGATTGTGGCTCAGCTTGGGGAGCAACAACAGATCTATCAACATAGTTGATCATGGAGAAAAACCTGCAAAAACAAGCAGGGCCCTGACCGTGAGCTAGTATTTGTGTAGATGGTGAGAATACAATCCCACAAATCTTGGAGATAGCCAGCCCCTTGCCATCACATGGCCATGAATGATAGGAAAAAAGAATAAGTTGATTAAAATAAAAACTGGAGGGTTCAGTTGGTTAGAACATGGTGCTGATAACACCAAGGTCCCGGGGTCGATCCATCCAAAAAATAAATAAAACTAATGTGGGAGAGAAGTAGTTTTCTACTATAAAGTGATCATAGGTTTAAGAGTCAGAAACACCTGGATTAGAATCCTTGTTTTGCTACTAACTGGTCAAATGACCTTCAGGAAGACCTT
>NW_007735070.1:78121-82808 GCF_000696425.1 Galeopterus variegatus
ACACCTGGATTAGAATCCTTGTTTTGCTACTAACTGGTCAAATGACCTTCAGGAAGACCTTACCCTTCTCTGAGCTTCAGAATCCTCACATATCTGATGGGATTGTAGACGGCGGACTGGACAAGAGGATGCGATAGAAGTGCTGAACACGGGGCCTGGTGTAGAACAAGTCCTCCATATTTATGTGGGAGAGTGACTTTTTTTTTTTTTCCCTTTTTGTCTTTTTTCGTGACCGGCAACGGATCACAACCCTCAGTGTCGCGCCCGTACCAGACTGAGACCGGCAACGGGATCGCAACCCTCGGTGTTGCTCCCGCATCTCGCTCAGCCAGTGAGCGGCGGGTCTGTATGTGGGATCCGAACCCTCGGCGGGAGCGCTGCCACGCTTCCCAAGCAGTGCACTGTAGCAGTGTGCCACCAGGCTGGCCCTGGGAGAGTGACTTTTAAGATCATTTCCTGCCATCTACCCCCAAACTCATTCCTGATGGATTTGGCCTCTCCCATTCAATGTTGTCATGTCGCTCTGGCCATACCTCAGCTCACTTCTGAGACTCTGCCTACCGGAGAGGTGGAGAAAGGGGTCATAGATGCAGTGCCACTTGAGGGCGTCACACAGGTCCTAAATGGCTCTGATGGTTTCCCATGGCCTCAGAATCAAGTTAGTCCTCTTTAGCAAGGGAGGCAGTATTGTGGTCTGGAGCATCCTGCCTCTGGAATTAGCTATACCTGGATCTGAATTCCATCCTTCTTGTTGGACTTTGATGAAGCCCCTCCGCTTGCTGAGCAACAGTATTTTTCAGCTATAAAAACAAGGGATTATCTTAGTGCCTAACTCACAGGAATGTTGAAAGGATCGAATGAGGTAATGCACGTAAAGTTTTCAGCACAGGGCGTGGCATACAGCAAGCGCATACTTAGTGTTTGCTATTGTTGATACTATTTATTATTATTATTATATTATTAATTTTAATTTTTTTTGTTATTTATCCCCATCTGGTTCTAACTTGTTTGTTCAGCCTGATCTCCCTTCCCTGTCTTCACACACCACCATGCTTCAGCTACTTTGTATTGAGAACCTACTATGTTCCAGGACCTTTGCTAAGTACTGGATACCCACTAAATAAGATTCAGTTTATAAGACATATGAGCTCATGGTCTAGCTAAATTCTGTTTGCGGTTTCTGAAATTTCCTCATACTTTTACATCATATCTTTATAGATGCTTTCTGCTGCTTAACAAGAATTTTTTTCTTCTGTCATTGGTATAGTCTAATTTTTCCCGTACAGTCCAGCTTGGTTGTAAAAGATTTTCTGAACCCTCAAAGTAAAATTAAATGCACCTTGCTGTTTGATTCTACAGCACCCTGCATATAATTCTATTATGGTGCTTACTGTATTGAGGTTTTTATACACTTGTTTCTGCTACTAGGCTGGGAGCTCACTGAGGGCAGAGACTCAGTCTTATTTATCCAGACCTATTTATTGAGCCTCGTGTGCTAGGCACCACTACACATGCTGGAGATATAAGAGATACAATACATGGCTTCTGCTCTTAAGGAATTCATAGTTTGTTAAAGAAGCAGCCATTTATCCATCAAATTAAATTCAAATTGACTGTTGTTACAGGAAACACTCATATCAGTTCTCATTTGTCTGTGTATTCCTAGTACCTAGGTGTTGGGAAAATAGAACAATTTAATCAGGCCCTCTCACCTCAGGGCTGGTTGGGGGTGGTTCAGTAAACAAATTGTGTGTGGGGGTGGGTGGAGTTAGTGTGCACGTGTGGCACCGTGATTTGGCTGGCAAGTGTCTTGGGCAGCCACCACTGTGCACAGTCATGCTTTCCAACCTATGGCTTCCAAGGACCTGTTTGCTGGTCACCTATCTCATAGACCCGTGTGTGGAAAGTCTAGTGACCCAGCCTAGTGTATAAAGAGTGTGTGGCCCAGTCTAGTGAATGGGCTTGAGGGGTCTGTGAGCTACAGACCCAGCCCTAGCTTTACAATTGGCTGTGTTGGCAGGATTCCGACATTAGCCTATCATTACAATTGGCATAGTTGGCAGGATTATGGGCAGGCAAAAGAGGCCAACAACTGGTGTAGTTGTGTAGCTTTACAATTGGTGCTGTGAGCAAGATTCCAACATTTGCCTTAGTGCCACAATTGGCGTAGCCTGTGACAGGATTCTGAGCAGGTATAGGAGCCAAAAAGCCCTTGGAAGAAGGAGGAAATGTGGCTACTTTTGAATATGCTCTGCCCTATGGCCACCTTCTTGTTGACTGGGATCTGGTTGCTGCTCACTGTACTGCAAGGCAGCATAGACCATGTACTACAACACAAAACCCCTTGAGAGGTGGAGGAAATGTGGCTATCCTTGAGCATGTGGTGCCTGGTGGCCACTTCTCTGCTGACTGGAGCCTGGCTGCTGATCACTATGCTGCAAACTTATTGAGATTTGTGGCAGAAAGCAGAGTTGCTGGAAGCATGGATAAATGTCCTGGAGGATGACCTGCAGCGACTGGCCACTCCTGCCTCTCACACCAGGGAAGATGACCAACCCAGTGGTGAGTTGGGGGAAACCATGCATCTCCAGGCACGACCTGTTGTGCATGAGAAATTGAGGCACAAGTAGCCTGTGGGACCAGATGGACAACTGGTGGGTGATTCACTGGTGATCCAGTTCACCACCTACGTCCTGTATACCCAGGCTGAACTGGTTGACTTGGGGAGACAGTAAAGCAGCAGAAACAGGGAGAGCCCCTTGCTGCTACAGCTATGGGACCTAGGGGTGGATGGTGTAATGTGCTGTAGAGACTATGTAGTAAATGCATGTTGCATTTGTCTGAAGGCAAGAGACTCAGAGGGTGCCACTTAAACCCAATGGCCAGCTGGGTGCTGTATGAACTTAGAAAAGAGTGCCACATGCAGATGAGCAGATGACCCGAGGACGGGTGCCCCTGCAGAATTTCAAGTATGTTTTCACCTGGTGAAAAGGTGAAAAAGTTAGTCTCCGTTACTATCCACCTGTCTCGGTGGCAGCAGTGATAGGAGAGACACAGATATGCACAGGGGCAGGGCAGCCACTCCTTGATAGACTAGGAAAATGCAGCTGTTTGAACTGTGGGCAAACGCTGCAGCCGGTGTAAGCCAAGCTGATTGAAGTCATTCAGGAGCTGGGGATGGGGCAGCCAGATGCTAAGAACCAGGACGATGGGGAAAAAAGCCCTAAAGGTATTTGAGAAGTCTGGAAGGGTGCCCCACCCATCACAGGCCTTGAGGGCTAGGAGAACTGAGTTTTTCTGGATGGCAGACCTGAGGTGTCATTGCCGTCGGCAAATTGCTCCATGCATCCCAGCCACTTTGGCCAGAGCAATCCTGCCTCAGCACCTCCAAAGAGCAAAAGCTGAAAACCTTGGTGGCATTCATATTTTGTTAAGGTTGCAGGCCAGCAGTATGTGAGAGCAGTGGAGGTGTGGCAGCCTCCACCTAGATTTCAGAAGATGTATGAAAAAGCCAGGGACTCAGGTGGAGACCTGCTGCAGGGGTGGAGCCACTGCAGAGGTCATCCATGGAGCAATGTGGAGCAGAAAAGTGGGGTCGGAACCCTCACAAAGAACCCCACTGAGGAAAAGTCTAGTGGAGCCAGGTTGGTAGGACTGCCACCAGGAGCCCACAACTGTGTGGCTACTGGCAGTGTGCAGCACCAGCCTGGAAAAGCCACAGACACAGGACAGCTCAATGGGCTGCACTTGGCAGAGCTGTAGGAGCACGGTTGCCCAACACTTTAAGGGTCCAGGTGCCCCAGTGTGCTTAATGTTTGCCCTGTTTGGGTTTTGGATTTGTTTGGGGCCTGTTTTTCCTTTCTATTCCTCTCTTTTGGAATGGGAATGTGTACCCCAATGTCTGTCCCACTGTATCTTGGAAGTAGATAAACTTGTTCTGACTCTTTACAGCTTCATGGCTGGAAGGACTTTTGCCTTTGTCGCAGATGAGACTTTGGACTTTTGAGTTGGTGCTGCAACAAGCTAAAGACTTTTGGGACTGGGATGGAATGTGTAATATGTGAATGTAAGGGTCATTTATCCTTGCTGTGGGAACATCACGGAAGATTCTGAATGCATAGATTGTACAGCGAGAGACCCTGAAGGGGTGGATTGTTGGGAAAATAGAACAATTTAATCAGGCCCTCTCACCTCAGGGCCAGTTGGGGGTGGTTCAGTAAACAAATTGTGTGTGTGTGTGTGGTTAGAGTTAGTGCGCAAGTGCAGCGCCATGGTTTGGCTGGTGAGTGCCTCGGGTGGCTGCTGCTGCACGCAGTCATACTTTCCAACCTACAGTTTCCAAGCACCTGTTTGCCAGTCACCTAGCTCATAGACGTGCATGTGGGAAGTCTGGTGACCCAGCCTAGCATATGAAGGGTGTGTGCCTCAGTCTGGTCAATGGGCTTGAGGGGTCTATGAGCTCAAGACCCAGCCCTAGCTTTACAATTGGCATAGTCGGCAGGATTGTGGGCAGGTAAAAGAGCCCGACAACTGGCGTAGTCATGTAGCTTTACGATTGGTGCTATGAGCAAGATTCTGACATTTGCCGTAGCGCCACACTAGGACCTATAAGTTGGCTTTTTTTTTCCCCCTGTAAGTTGATTCGATTTGAATTCCCAGACCAAAAATATTTCCCATGATGGCTGGC
>NW_007735070.1:82939-83301 GCF_000696425.1 Galeopterus variegatus
TGAGGGTTGCGATCCGTTGCCGGACACGAAAAAAGACAAAAAGGAAAAGAAAAAAAAAAAACACTCCCAGGGAAAGATTCTGATTGGCTTGACCTGGCTCGGGTGAACCAACCAGCTGCAATCAAGAGAGTGAGCCATGTCAAAACATGGCAGCCATGTGGATGGAGTATGAGAGAAACTACCTAAGAAAAGGTTGGGGAGGAGAATGCTAGACAGATACTACAATAAAAATTTTCCACAGGGTCTCGGAAGCATTGCAGGCTCCCAGAACCCTTGGAAAATCCATAAGTTTAAGAAGATTATTCTTAAACCTTATCAGCTGGTGCCTTAAGGGTAATGATGAGCATCAACTGGGAGCAAAG
>NW_007735071.1:0-1232 GCF_000696425.1 Galeopterus variegatus
TATTGACAAAATAAAAAAAATAAAAAATAAAGAAAAATAAGTATGTGAGATGATACATATGTTAATTAGCTTGATTTAATCATTCTATAATGTATACATATATCAACACATCACATTGCATTTCATAAATATATATAATTATTTTTTGTCAATTAAAAATAAGAGAAAAGAAAGGGAAAAAAAAGTGAGGGACTTGGACTCTGAGATTACTTGGATCTAATAACCATAAACTCTTAAGACAGAGAGTTCCCCCGAAGCTTACAGTCAAGTTACAGAGATAAGCTACATACCCATGCAAAAAGAGTTAAAAATAGAAGTGACCTAACTATGCAAGACTGTGTTTCGATGTTAAGTGTCAATGGTGGCAAGGTATTTCTTGCTACCAATGTATCTCAGGACAAGAACTCTGTGCTAAGTTCAGCACCTTTCATCACAGAGGAATGATGAAATCCTGTCTCTCTCTCTCTTTTTTTTTCCTTTTAAAAGAAGAATCAGAATCACCTAGAGTCACTACCACCAAGGCATGACTCTAAAGCTCCAGCACCACTGTGTCATTCTTGGCAAGACCCACTATAGAGAGAGAAGCACAGCCTTGGCCATCAGCAAGCCTACCTGCCCCCTACCACCCACCACACACACAATTTGAAGGAATTCTCTGCAAAGCTTTTTAGAATCTGCCTCTGCCTTCCATCCACCTCACCCCACACCTGGTCTCTGCCTTAGACAACCAGACCCACTTCCTGCAGATCATTTTTTCTATCTCTTGCAGATCATTTTTCCCCCCCACTCTAATAGGGTGATTGTAATAGTTCAGGTAATTCATTACCTTCTGAAAAGGTCTGGAGCCAAGATCCTGGGAACCTGGCGTCCTGCTGAGTACAGCCTTTGTTAACAGAATTCTTGTGATCTGTGTGGGGTGACCATAGCTAGGACACATCCATTTTACTTCTGTATTTCTGGTATGATCAGGGCTGGCTTTTTTATCAGGCATGGTAGACACAGCGCCTAGGGTGTAGCATAATTTTAGGGGTCCACTGAAGTATTTTAATTTCTTTTCAAATCAGTAAGAAAAAATGAATATATAAAAAAGGAACATAATATTCATAATAATGAATCTAGCCTGGATTGTATTTGCCTTTATAAAATATAATTTTTAATGCTTTTTTCTGGAGGAAGGGGCCCACAGAAACACATGTGTGTAGGGCCCTACAAATGTTATAAAGCAGCCCTGG
>NW_007735071.1:2114-3941 GCF_000696425.1 Galeopterus variegatus
GGTGTAATTATTAATAGCCTCCGTTTTCCCTCTCAAAATTATCTTGGTTTTAATTATAAAATTAGGCGGTGACCTGCATATAAGAAATAGGCAGAGAGAAGTAGAGAGATGCGGGAAAAGACAAACTTTCAAACCTAAAGAAAAACACAGATGAAGGCCTATTTTGGACCAAGAGTCATGGTAAACCTCATGGCCACTTTTGCAAACTCTCTGTGTTTGTCCGACTCTGAAGTGCCCTATACATTCTCAGAATTATACACCAAAAGGATAAATGAGAAAAGGGATAGGGAGATTGTCCCTCCATCCACCACACAAAGTCCTGCCCCCACCATCTGTTTTTTTATGTTTTGCGTGTGTGTGCGTGTGTGTGTGTGTGTGTGCACGCACATGTGTGTTTTCCTTGCTCTTTGACTTTCTCTCTGTGTCCCAGGCTGCCAAGTTTTGTTAGAGATATTTTTGAAAACATGTTGATTGGCTCTGCCACAAATTCATGTCCTCTGACCCTTCACTGTGGCTCAACAATTTTTCTTTTCATCTCTTGTTAGCTCTGTTTACTCCTCCTCCAATGGCTTGGCATAGAGAAGAATGAGAAACAGGTCGGTCTTCCAATCACTCGGCAAGTCTTGGATGAAGACTTAATAGCAATGCCTAGGTCGCCAGGTTGGCTCATAGACTGGACCTCGAATTGCTTACAGTGTGGTAAGAAAACCATGTCTTTTCCACATGCCCACTATGTGCCAAGCCTGGCAGTGAACACCTAAGGACTTTAAAGAAGACTTTGACATGGGCTCTGCTTTCTGTGAAGAATTCACTTTCCAAATATAGGTAAATAGGTAAGTACAATCTAAATGTCGCCTCACTTTAATTGGGGGTGGGGACTGACTAAGCTAAGTTCCCCCCAGGGAAGACTACAGCTTTCTGTAAAAATTGACCCAGCCTCCATCATAGACATCTCTTTGATCTTGATTTGGACCTCTTCCCATCTGCAGACATTTCTACATTAAAACCACAGGGAAAACAAAATTATTTTTAAATCATTAAAACCCTTGGCCCAAACAGCTAGCCAGAGCATGTTGTTCCTTAGTTAGGAGCTGTCAGCATCACTTAAACACAAAGCTGAGCAAAGTGTTATACAAACATCCGAGAAGATCAGAAGGGATAGTTCAGATATGGCCAGGTAATCCAAACCCACTGCGGATCCGGGCCTGCACATCTGCAGGCTCCCAGCGACCCCGATGTTGATTAGCTTCTTAATCTTATCCAGTAAGGATGGAAATTTTGCTTGTTGCTGAGAGACACGAGGAAACCATTATTTCTTTGTAAAGACAAATATCCATTTCAGTGAGTAATTTAAAGCATACACTTTATGCGTGTGCTTTAAACACATGTGTGGATATTTGGCGTAGAGCAGGACGTACTAATAAAATAACTTCTCTTTAGCTAGTCTTTTCTAGACAAAAAGACAGAATTAATGGTGTCTCTTTTTTGGTATTTACCATATCATAGATGCTTACAGTTGATCAACTGTTAAAACTAAAGAAGTCTTATGAGCATAAAATAAGGAAAGGAGGACAAGAGAAATCCATCACCATTTTCTGTCCTTACTTAGAATGTCATCAGTATTTAACTAATGCTCTTGATGTCAGCCTGGCTAATGACTCTGTCTTTTATTATTAGATACATGTAAACCTGAGTAGCCTTGGGATTGTCTCCATCATGTATATTTGACTTAGACATTGTTTGCTCCTTTAGGATTTAACTATTTAGCCTAGAAAAAAATGCACTTACATTTTAAAGTGAATATTATTTCATGACATGTTCATGAGT
>NW_007735071.1:4114-13103 GCF_000696425.1 Galeopterus variegatus
TCTTGCCATCTGTCCCTCGTCTTGGCATCATGCTGGGCAAAGGGAAGATGCATGTAGTGTTCATATACAGAGCCAGGGCAGGAGCTGGCTGCTCGGAGTGAAAAATTCTATCTGCCCCTTTCATTGCCCTCATGGAGCTTACTGTTATTTTTAGATAGTAGATAAATATTTTCTAAAAAGCAAAGTTAAGATTTCATTAGTGGAACCAGGGCAAACAGTAAAGAAATTGTACTTTGTGACCTCAATGAAGTGCCTAGCCCTATTTCTGGTTTCTAGTAGGTGCTCAGCAAATACGTGTTAAATGAAGGAATAAATATTTTCTATATGCCAGAAGGTGATGGCTCTCAGCTATCATATATTTGAATCTCCATTGGCAAGTATGAGGCTTCAAGACCTTTTCTCCTGGAATGTTTTTTTTTCTCCTAGAAAATTGGCTTCTCATTTTATATATAGTTTTACAGACAATTATAAGAATAATCAAGTCCATTGACCCTTATGTCCAATGAAGTTTCTGAGCAAAGATCACTCTCCTGTACATTACGGGTGGGGACTTTTTGATGAAGATTTTTTGATGGATCATTTCATGTTATTGCTTTGCAGACTCCCTGCCTTCTTTAAATCTTTGGTGTCCTTCAGGGATTCTTCATACTAGCTTTCTAATTAACCAAAACTCATTTCCCAAAATTTCCTTTTTTCTCATTTCTGCCTATTGTAACACATCATCTTCTGGATCAAGTTAAATAGTTCCTCTTTTTCCTTTGCTTTTCCTACCTTTGAAATTTCTGTGGACTGTAATTATTCCTCATGTTGGCAATGGCTTCAATGAATTATCCATTTTCTTTAATCCACCCAGATAACTGGATTCTTCTCTGGCCTTAATCATCTCGCCCCTCTTGCCTGGAGTTCCTCCCATTACCGTCCTGTTCATTTATTCTGAAAGGAGACGCATCATGCTGAACCCTGAGTGCTGGTTGGATTTTGAAGGAGCAGATGTTCTCTTGGTATCCTTGTGATGCAATTTTATTGCTATGTAGCTTTTTTATGGCATTACCAACAATTTTCTCCAAATCTGTGCCTAAAGCTTTGCAAAGGTTTATTACAGTTATGGGTCTTCATTTTATTTGCATTTTCTAAAGAGGGAGAGGGAGAAGGCGAGAGAGAGAAAGATAAAGAGAGAGGGAGAGGGAGAGACTGTATGTGTATAAGATATGGACAGAAGAGGTGTCAAATACATTTGCATCTTCTACATAAAGAAAAAGCTTCTTTTGACCCAATTCATTAGAGTTTACAGCTCTCCGATTTTACTTAACAATTTTAAGAGCTTTTATTTTCTCAGTAGTTTATAAACTATTGTTTTATAGATAGACACATAGTTACATAAATAGATAAGGATATTTAATTTTAATCCTGTGGGGCAGAATTATTCCCATTTTACAGATGATGAAACTGGCCAACAGAAGAGTCCACTAGCTGATCTAATGAAACAAGGATCAGATCTGGGATGCAGCCTTGGGTCCCCCAACTCCCGGTCCAGAGCCATTTCTGCTCCAAAACATCTGCCTCCTCCATCATGGCTGTTGTTTAGAGAAGCCGAGTCCCATTTCAGGTACTGCATGTATAATAACACATTATGGTAAACTTTATACTCATCCTCAACTACTTATTGTAAACTTTGTTTTGTCAGATTGTTCTGCAACTGTCAAAGAGAGGGAAAAAAGACTCTAGGAATGTGGAGTGCAGCTCATGCTTTTGTTTGCAGAGACCCCTGCGAAAGACTGGTGTCACAAGCCAAGGACAAGTCCACTGTTCTGAGCTTTCTCTGGAATAGTGAGAGAGACTCCACATCACCATGCTCTGGTGACAATAAAACGGAACACACGATATGAAGAATGTAATGATGATTTGCTGGGCTGAGTCCCCAAATTATGAACAGGTTGTCTTCCAAATGTTCTCTCGAAGGAAGTTATTTAGAATAATGAATCCATATTCTCCATAGAAAAAAAAAGAAAGTCTTATAAATGAAGTTAAGAGTTTAACTCCACCTACAAAAGCATGGCTGTAGATACCTGGTGTGTAGTACCAGGTATCCTGTAGAGTTTTTTTTTTTTTTTTTTTTTAATGTGCCTAGGATGTCTAGGACACAAATCCAAACCCCAGCCCCAAACCACTGCAGTGAATCATGATCTCTTCAGGCTCCAAACCATCAGTATCAGGGTGGGATTTTATGGCCTGGAGAAGGGGCTCCAGAGGGATAGAGATTGTGAGAGCCAGGAGAGGGCCCTTGCGGAGAGGAGGAACAGGCAGTTGACAGGAGAAGCTCTTGAGAGCCAGAGCCTCCTGCCAGGTGAGCCTTGGGGAGAGGTTGCTCCTTTCTTTACTCTCATCAGCCCAGCCCAGAGGGCTGAGCCCCAGCTCCTCTCTTTTCTCCTGTCATCACTTGTTGCTTCAAATTTCCCTTTGACCAGAAACACTGTGGGTCAGAGAAGAGGCCCAAGGCCTCCTCCACATGCTGCATTCCTGAAGCCAGCACACAATGATGCTAAACTTTGGCTGAGTTTATACCTTTTCCTGTCCTCTTGCATAAAGATCACACCAGAGGAAACATTCTCTGCCATTCCGCACTCCCCTACTGCTCCGTCAGTATCATTCTATAACTTCTCAAGCATTTATTTAATACGTACATCTGAAAGATGTACTTGGCCAAAATATCAGTGGCTTAGGTTGTACCTATTCAGAGGACTTACATCTGGTATCATCTGGTAAAAATTACCCAGATAAATATTCTTGTTCTTAATATGATCTATTTATATCTAAATTTCTACCACAAATTGTCAAGCTTTTTTCCATGTAGTTGCAACCATGAAGGGCTCTGGAGTAGTACTGCCTGGTTCACAAGTTTTATGCCCTTTCTCTAATTATTTATACAACAGAATTAATGATATTACCTACCTCAAAGCACTGTTGAGAAGAGGAATGGATTGGTCCTTGTAATGGACTTATCTTAGTGATTACCAGAGAGGAAGCACTTGGTGTTTTCTCATGTTATTTTCACTACTGTTGTCTTGTTATGTTTCAGAGTTACATGGAGCCCAGCTTTCCTATGGAATTTAATCAAAAGCATTGGGAAGCCTCTCTGTTTCCATAGGGTCCCCTGAGATTAGATGCTGTGAGGAGATGGGTGGGCACCTGTGGGTTTATAATAACTCCAGTAGAAGATGGAAGAGTTAGAACCACTGCAGCGATTTATCTGCCCAAGCCCAAGCTCAGAATGAGTGACAAGTGGAAACGGCCACAAGATCACTGGCTAGGGAAGGAGGTAGCAGAGTGAAATGGTGACAAGGTATACTCTGGGGGCCACTGTCTGGGTCTGAATCCCATGTCTATCCCTTAATACATGTATGATCTTGGGCAACTTACATAAACTCTCAGTGCCTCAGTTTCCCTATCTGTAAAAAGAAGATAATGATGTTATCTCCTTATAAGGCTGTTGTAAGAATTAAATGAATTAATGTATATAAATGATATAAAACAATACCTGACATATAGTAAGTACTATAGAAGGGGCTGAAAAAAAGGGGGATGTTCCAGATATAGTTAATAATAACAAGCAGCCTCCTCCAGTGGCTTTCTTGAATCTCATTCATATACAAGATGTGTTTATATGTCAACTGTGTTTATCAATGTGAGTTGTTGTTGTTGTTGTTTTTACATAATGATTCATCATCTTTTTTTTTGCGGGGGGGGCTATGTTTTTATTTCTTTTAGACCATGGCTTCTCAATGTTATCCTAATGTGGTTAACAACTTCAGAAAACAAAACCAGATGAACAAATTACAACCCTCCTTTGCATGATGGGACTCTGTCTGAATCTGGACTATATCCAGACTTTTTCTCATTTGGGTCTAGAATGATAGGTAAGAAGCAGCCAAATCCATGTCTGTCTCTGCAAAAGGTATGACCTAGTCAGATTTTTCTGGACAATTTCTACTTTGCAGCAATGCTAGAGTCATCTTTGATCAATCCCATCATGTAAGGCTACTCAATTCCTCCCTAAAATGGGCTGAAATCATGAGATACCAGAGCAAAAGAGCATGCCAGGCATCTGCCCCTCAGTAGTTATGATTTAGCCTCTCTGAGCTTCAGTTTCCTTCTCTGGAAAATGGATGTAATACCACCTACACTCTTGCACACCATTTATAGAGTTATTGAGATCATGAATTATTACTGCAATGCTTTGTCTTACTATAATAGTTGTTTTCTTTCTTGGTTTCATCAAAATATGTATTTACTCATGGGAGTATACTACGTAGGTGAATGTCTTCTTTCATGTGAGGCTACACAGTAAAAGTCTGAGTACTTTTGATCTTAAGGAATCGATGGATTGCAGCAGCCCCTCAGGAATCCCTCACCGATAGAGAACTTCCAGTACACACAGAGAGGCAAAGAGCTCACATTTGGGCCCCCCAACAGGCACGCAGGACACCATTCTTCCCTGCTTCAGGGTTGGGCACAAACACAAGACCCAGCGGCCAACCAGCTGACACAGCTTCAGCACTCTCTTATGAACGTGAAAGAGCCTGACAAGGGCACTTGGCTAAATTGAAGTCATCTTTCCTTCCCGTGAAGCAGGTCACAGAGTCTCTGCACTCAGGGACAAACTTCTCCTGAAGTAGTTTGGGGTCTCCTCTGACACACAGACAAAAGCCCGATCAAGAGCCTGGGTCACTTAGTCAAGAAATGCCCACCTTAGTAATAATACAATTAAATAAATAAACATCACAAAAGGAAAAGCACCCATAGAATATGAAAGGCTCAACTTCACAAACGTATTGTGTACGCTCTGACGACTCTCTCTTGGCATTGAGCGTGTTAATTTGCTATGTCTATTCACCCGTAAGGGTCTGTGGCAGCATTATATAAAGTCAAGATCCACAATGACAGGCTTTCTGTTTTTAATTTTATATTTTCAGATTGGTTATAATTTTTAAAATATGGAAGGACAGAACATATTCTGAATCATCAAGTAGACCGCCTTATAACCTAGTGCTCTACACGATTTCCCAGCTAAGGTTTATATGTGAGTTTATGGTCATACTGGAGCCAAATGATTCTATCCAATCAGAGCATTTCTGGCTGGCTTTAGGCGATCGTGTCCTAATGCTAATAAGACAGCGATCGTCATGTGTCTGCTATTGTACTCCTTTTGGATTCTTTTGCTGATTATAAAGACAAAACTTCTCTTTTACAGTGATCAGCTACAATTGAAAGATATTTTCACAGACGGGGATTTTAGCTTCATAATTTATTTAATAAATCTAGAATGTTTTGACATCATGAAAATGACAGTGTGTTGGAATAATGTTCTACATTAATTGTCACAGGCTAATGAGTAAAGAACAGAAGTAGACTTAATATATAAATGGGGTTTTTGTACCAAATGAACAGTTAATGACATCATAGCACACAACACAGACTTACAAAGGTTTTATAGTTGATCAAGTAGAGAATTTTGGTTGAATAATTAAATCATCATAAGCACACAGTAGCATAAACATATTGAACTAAAAATATCCATGCATAGCAGCAGATAACATCATGCTGTTCTCAGGTATTTTGTGCAGATCTGTCTTTATACATCACAACTTACAACAGTTCATGAGGACTAAGCAGTAATAAAAAAATTTTTTTTTATTAAATTATATTTTAAAATTATGTTTTACTGTTAGTTTTTGTGTGGACTGCCACACAAATGGGTTCACTGAAACAGTGGATTGTGGTTTAAATTAGTTATTTTTAACAAAGGAAAAATTACTACAGTGATGGCTATGATTTAAGGAATGGTCCATCAGGTTCAACGTTATAAATATATGTACCTTGACAGAAAATGAAACAAATGCCTATATGTACTTTTAAAAAGTTTTTACAACTAAGCTCACATAGATCATTTAGTTTAGCAAAATAACATAACATTATCTGTCACATTAAATTATTTTGAATAGTTTTTGCTACATATTTTATTTGCATAAAATGTGAAGCTTTGTTTGGAATTTTTACAACATAAGAAATATAAGCATCATTTGCACATACATACTTCGGTAAAATATAATTTAAAAAAATTAAGACAATAATGAGGGCTTATGATAATTTTTTTTTCCTCCAAAAGTTTCCTTCACTTTACTCCAGTACTACATGAGATTTCTTTCTTTATTTTATGAATAAATGTTTTAGTAGTGAAATTTATCATTGGTGAAATGCCAACTACACATACATCATTAGATATTACTATTCTCACTTTAAAGACAGAAAAATACATTCTAAGAGAATAAATGAATTATCCAAAGTCATGCAATTACCAATTTGCAAAACAAGGATTTGAAGTAAGATATGCATAAAGACAAAACTTCTTACAGTTTTTTGTTTTTGTTTTTGGTGTTTTTTTCACTCCAACAAAATACAGAGAACAATTAACAAAAATAATAATTTTAGGTTTTGGAAACGTTGACCTGTAGTCCTTATTCTTTGATGGTACTTGTACAAGAAGGCCAGGAATTTAATGAAGTTAGTGTTAATCACAATGATAAAAGGTCACTTGCCTAAGAATGAAAAGCATTCTACACTAGCTCAGAAATGAAAAATGTTTTCACAACCACTGCATCAACATCACTTGTCCCTCACTTTTAGCAAAATATCAATATTTACTATTAAGACATTTAATTTATAGAAAAGTTATTGCTTTTGCTCTCTCTACTCCTCTTCTTCCTCTTCCTTCTCTTTCTCCTTCTTCTTGCTTCTTCTCTCCTCCTCCTCCTTCAATTTTTTGCCTTGTCCCTTTCTCTCACATGTCTCCTGATGTCATTGTCCACCTCCGGAGACATTTTTCTTGTGTTGATCTTCTAATTAGAGAACTTTTTGCCTTCACAGAGTGACATAGAATGATACTAGCATCACCGCCCAGGGCAAGAGAAGAATATTTCATTTATCTTATTGGTGGATTATAATACTCCAGCACCTGAGAATCTAAAATTGTATAACACTGAATGACAGTATTTGCTGAAGGGAACTAATACATCAGAAAGGCATAAAACCTTTTCAAATAAAAGCAAATCAAATATTGCTTGAGCACCTACCATGTGCATGTGCTAGAGTAGTAGGTAGACAATGAAAGCAATAATAGAGCAGGCCTTGTCTTCAGACTGGGCATACAAAATTTTAAATTATAATGCAAGCTAAATAATTGCTCAAAGCAATTATAGAAAAAAAAACAATGTTTTAAGATTAATTTGTAAACAAATAGTGAATATAAAAACAAATTTAAGAGAAGACAGGTATTTGAATTGTATCTGGGAATTTTAGAAGGATTTGCATAGTTGGAAAAGTGAAAATACAGTAGAATTGTGATCAGGTTAAAGTAGTAAATTATTCAGATCAAATTTCTGTGTATTAGACAAATCAATGATGGAATGTTCTAACAAAATCCCAAAGCACTAATGAAAATCTCCATTTGGACAAATTGTATATCAATATCAAGAGTAGCAGGAATGATAGTAGTGGTAATAGTTGTGACAGTAGTAGTTATGACAGCAGTTACTTATGGAAAAGTTAGTACATCTAAATGCCGAGAACAATATACTGTGCTCCATGCCCATCAGAATCTAAAAGATTAAATGTGACAGGTCATGAGTGGTAATCATAAATTGTTTATTTTTGCCTTAACTGTTGGGTTCCATCTTTTACATTTAACTCTGCCTTAACATAAATCTTAGAAATTGTCAGAGATGTAATTTGTTCAGGGAGAGAAGGTATTATTTTGAGACAAGGCAAAATGAAAAAAGTTCTTCCTTGCACACATGTTTCCAGTTTTGCTGCTTAATTTTGGAAAGAGGCAATTCCACGTCAAAATTAGACCGAGTGAAAAATGCACACACAGTAATCTTCATTTTCATTATCGGAGTAGTTCAAAAGGCTCAAAAATGAAACTATTCTCAAAGAAAGGAATGCATGTTCAGGTAATTACAAATAACAGACGCATCTGGTTATCTTAATTGTTTGGGAATGTCTCAATTAGCTGAGAATGTTTTCATGATGACTCGGAGACAGTGAAAATTTTTCATAGCAGATTGGATTCAATGGTGAGAGGAAACATAGGCAGCTCACCCTGAAGTCTATTTATGACCACGGAATCCATTCAAAGATCCATATCTTTTGGATTTTATTTGCCTGTAAAGGGAATATAATTTTTTTTGTTTGTTGTTGCTGTTGTTATGAAATCTCTGCAGCTTCATGGTTGGTCTGAAGAGGAGTACTGGCCTAAAAAGAAACTGAGACCAAATACGTAAAGCAACTTACTGAGCCAATATGATCTATGAGACACATAGATCAGGTAGCTCTGAAAAAGGTGTTCCAAAGAGGACCAACAGAGTCTAACATTTTATAACCACAAGAAGCAGGGAGGGTCAAAGGAGAGAGAAAAAGATACCCCGCCTAATTACATCTTCTGGCTTTCTATTGGTAATACATGATATATATAGATTTGGGATTGTTACTAGGTTATATCCTTCATGCAGGGATCTAGGGTAAAGGTAAGAAGTATTCTAGGTTATTTTATAGCTTTCTGGTCCCATTATGGCTGCTTCTAAATAAAATGTTTTTTTTTGTTTGTTTGTTTTGTTTTGTTTGTCCTTTTTGAGACCGGCCACACCGCGCTCAGCCAGTGAGTGCTGTGAGCGCACCGGTCATCCCTATATAGGATCCGAACCCGCCGAACCCGCGGCGGGAAGCGCTGCTGCGCTACCAGCTCCGCACTCTCCCGAGTGCGCCATGGGCTCGGCCCTAAGTAAAATGTTTTAATGATAACATATTCCAGGACAGGTGGATGTGATTACTGACTTATTCCAGATCTCCCAAGGCATTATAATTCAGGTGACCTGGTCAGAGCAGATTCTTTTTGTTATCAGGAGATGGGACTGTTGACGCTGTGGACACTCAAACC
>NW_007735071.1:13874-32189 GCF_000696425.1 Galeopterus variegatus
TTTACAGGGGTAAGTGGCTGCTTCCATTAGCAACCAAAGAATCAAAGAAAATCTATGATGTAAGAAATGACCTTACATATTATGGAGACCAATATTCACTTATACAAACTAGGAAGCAAAGGTTCAGACATTGTTCCTAATTCAGTTACTGATACACTACATCGAGTTTTGAAATGTAGGTGAATTAATTTTATACATATATACACCCACATTGGTGACAAGCAAACTAGGAAGCAAAGGTTCAGACATTGTTCCTAATTCAGTTGCTGATACACTATATCGAGTTTTGAAATGTAGGTGAATTAATTTTATACATATATACACCCACATTGGTGACAAGAATATTAAGGCTGACACTTGGTGAGTGACTTAGAACTCAACAGAAATGCCCAAAAGCAGGGTACACATAACCAGTCCCAAATCTCAACCATGTGGCTTGGGCAAATCATCTAACTTCTCTGAAACTCCATGTTTTCACCTGTAAAATGAAAGTAATAATATCTCACACAATCAAATGAGATTGAAATTCATGTAATATAAGAGTCTCAGGGTTTTAAAGATACAGGATATAAACAAAAGCAGTCTCATTAACATCAATACTCACATCTGTTGCTCCAGTATCTACTCTGATTTCTTCAAAAAGATTGGACTTATTTAGTTCCTCCTCAAATGTTTCCAACACCAGGGTACTTTTCCTCTGTCCACTTATCTGCCCTCATTTTCTATCTCTATTACCGCAGCTGAGACTCCACAGAATTTAGATTCAGAAAGTGCCCTGAGTGGTCATGTTCCAAATTCAAAACTCACTCTTTTCCTTCACATGACAGTTGAGGTGCTGGTCGAGGCAGAAACCACCTCACTGTCTCACCAGTGGAGTAAGAGTCAAGTCATGGCACGGTGCCTGAGTACCTGGTGCTCAGGTGTGCTTGCCTCCCAAGCCAGCGTGCTTGATGGACAGGTGAGCTGTATCTCCATACTCACAGACTCAGAAGCAAACTGGCTCTTCCTTGTAGGTTTCTTTGAACTGGAGGAGGGAGATTGGAATGCCTCCACAAAGTTGATTAAATCCTCAAGTACTTTATTTTTTAATTTTGGCGTTCTTTCCATTGGGAAATTATATCCTCCTTCTCTCATTGCTCTTCTATAGGCCAGCAGAATAACTGGAGCAGAGTAATCTTGGTGACCACCACCATCTTGTACCAGGGACCACCATTAACTTCTGCCCAAGCTCTGTAATTGGGCCTGCCCAGGTGACAGATTTTCCCTTTCCTTATGATACAGTGTCTCATGGGCCCCATTATCTCACTCTGTGACCTGGCCCCACAAAGACTTTTACCAAGTGTGTCTTTCTTTCTATCCGTCCATTTATCCATCCATCCATCTCTCTCTCTCTATCTCTCCGTCTATCTCTCTGTCTAAAGCCCCCTATTCCTAGGTGTCTCTCCTACTCCTATGAAATCAGTGGACAAAAAAGTCATGTGGATTCTTCCTAATTCTACTACTGAACTACAGAACTCTAGTCCACCTGGCTGTGTACATGATTGTTAAAGCACTAATAAATATTTGACACATACCACACACAAGCAAAGAAAGTCAGGAGCAGGAGGTTAGAAGAAGCAAGGAGTAAGTAGGTCATATGAACACATCTCCAGGAAATCAAACAGAAATTAAATGGTTTATTTCAGTCAAAATAAACCAAAAGTTGGCTGAGTTTCATCCCTGAACATGAAACAGATATTCAGGCTTACATGTTAATTGGATAATTGGTGTGCTGCTGTCAATTCAAATATATAGTCACAGATTAAGCCAAATTTCAATAATTCACAATCCACTTGTAGGTTGTTCATTTGTTTGTTTCATCCACCTAATATTCCTAATCAGTGCTGTTTCACACACTCCATAGAAGAGGAAGAATAGTGGGCACAGTCAGAGAAGCCTGGAAAAAAATCCAGAAGAGAACTTCTAATAGAGGAGTGGTCTCAATTTTTACAGGGAAATAATGGAATTATAGTGTAAGAAAGCTTAACTCCTTGAAATCACAGTCAAATGCACTAATGTTTATCAATAAGAACACTAGGACAGAGAGAGGTTATAAATGTAACCAAAATGTTATTCCTCAGAGTATTAAGTAGAAGCTTAATTAGTTTAAGAAAGTCTGAAGAGGAGAGAACTTAATTCATGACATTTCCTAGATTTTCTGGGCAAAGCATACAAAATAATTTCAATTGGTAAATCTTTGATTTCTAGTTAGCATAGATAGGACCAAGATTATGGTAAGTAGTCATTGTACATTGGATCTTGTTTTGGGAATGTTGATGTTGGCAATTATTAGATGGCTTATATAGAGGCTCAAGGTCAAACATCTGTATATCATTGTTTAATTTTAGAAGGGACAGAGCCCAGTGTGCTAGAAACAGTAGCAGACTAGAAGACATGTGTTCCCATCCTGGCTCTCCACACCATCTGAGCTGCAAGGAAGGATGTGCTATCTTTACCCCTCTTATCTCCACACCCTTTGCAATGGGACTTTTCAGGCATTATTTCCCCACCTCCTGAATCTGGGCTGTCTTGATGTGACCTGTGGAATATGGCAGGAGTGACACCATGCCAGTTCAGAGCCTGGGACTCAGAAAGCCCTACTGTCTTTCTCTCTTACTTTCTCTCTCTCTCTTGCCATGAGAATAAACTTGGGCTGTCTTGATGTGACCTGTGGAATATGGCAGGAGTGACACCATGCCAGTTCAGAGCCTGGGCCTCAGAAAGCCCTACTGTCTTTCTCTCTTACTTTCTCTCTCTCTCTTGCCATGAGAATAAACCCAGTCTAGTCCCCCAGAGGAGGAGAAACCATGAGGAGTCAGCCAGGTTTTCCAAGCTGAAGCCCCAGACATGAGACAGAAGCAGCTAAGATTGCAAAGCCACCTAGCTGACCTTCAGCTGAACTCAGACGCATGAGTGAGCCCCATCAAGACCAGAACTACCCAATGGACCCATAGCCTCATGAGAAATAATAAGAAATTATTGTAATAAGCCACATTGTTTGGGGAGTGGTGGTTGTTACTGCATCATTATTGTGACAGTAAACAACTGATACAGGGACATTTGTGTCTGACAGTATTAGCTTCTTCTATAATATTAGCATGGCTCTGACTTCTGGTGATGTGGATTAGATGTCCCTAACTTGACTGTGGAAAAAAATATAGAGATATGAATATGAATACATATATATTCATCTAAGTGTGTGTATATATATATATGTGTGTGTGTGTATATGGAGAGAGAGAGAGACAGAGAGACATGTATATGCTACACATATAATCACGTGTTTAGAACAGACCAACTTTAAACATATATATTTACATATGTCTAGATTAATAGGCACAAACTGTAAAATCAGACAAGATGCTTTACACAAAGCTCCTCGACCTGATACATTCATCTTCATATAAAGGTAAATTACTCATTTCTGCCATCGAGGATTTACTAAAGACACTATTGATAGCATATCCTGTATACTGACATAAACTGGGCCAGGGCAGATTTATTCAGTAGGTTGGGTAACTACCATATCTTGTGATTTAGCCAAACACAGGTTTTATTTGCTCACCCACCTTTTCTTTCCTCTTATTATGGTTCGGGTGGCCCTGCATAAGATTTGCTCACATCAGTGATTAGTCCCTGTATCATTTTTATAGGTCTATTTTTAAAAGGTGCTTATTTAAGTGACTGGTAACTAATCATAGTTCTATAATTGACTGAAAAGTTGACTCAGTGTAAAATCCAAATTAAATTGAAAAGAAGCCCAAACCCTCATTATAAATTATGCTTCCCAGCTCCACAAACACTCATTTTACAAACAGCAAAAGCATGAAGAGACAAAGTTTGCCTTCCTGCAAAAAATATGTTCAACAATTACAAACCAAAATTTATAGCAAAGGAAAAATGTTCCTCTTTCTTTGCAGTGACACTAATAAAAGGAAAGAAATATAAGTACTGCTTAGTGTAGGCTGGGAAATGCTTAAATTTTAAAATTAGAATAGTAGCATTTTATTTCTGGACAAGCTCAACTGATCTTTTTACACAGAGAGACAGACAGGCTTAGGGGGGCATGACCTCATTGCAAAGATTTGGGCTTCAAAGACATCTCCTCAAACCTCTTGCTGATCACCTGCCCTTCTACCACCCCAAATTAAACATTTAAAAGTTTTGAAGCCTTCTTGCTTTACATGAAACATTTTTCTACCATCTTTCAGTCAATTATCCAGAAGCCAAAAATAGCTCTTCCTCCATTCAGCCCATGGCACCTCCACTGTGAAGTGCTCTAAATCCATTAGTGGGGCCCTCTCTGCGTGCTACATCATCAGAGGAACAAAGCCATGATGATGTAGAACAACCTATGTCATGTATATCACCAGAGTTCTAGCCTCCTGATCAGCCGCCGGGTTTAATAAACATTCCAGATGGCTTGCTCTGCCTGAAGGAAGAATGGATAATCACACTGCATTCCCCTCCACACAATAATAAAATAAGGCCATGGTAGCACAGAAGCCTGAGCCTGCCAAAAACACTGAAAGGATCTCTTAGAACAATAGAACCAAGTGATTGGAAGGCACATCAGTGCCCTCACCCTTTATGAGGGAAGGTGGCCTGCTTTCCTATAAAGCATGCAAAACCAATTGTGTTATGCAACAGCTCTGCTAAAAAATAAAGAAAGCGAAAAAAAAAACAACAACAAAAACTCCATCTAAATACTTTCTCTGAAAAGGATTTGGTGAAAAGGGAATTTAAATAAAAGCTCAGAAATAAAATAACCTTTGCAAGCCAGAATTCTGAGCTATATGGACAGAGCCTGAGACACACAGCCACGGGTTAATGCCTGTAACCAGCCAGCAGAAAGGGTTTGATGAGCTTTATATTCATTCTAAGGAATCTTGAGTGGGATTCCATAATTAGAGCTCAGGGAGGTATTCTGGGGAGTGTCTATGGAGGCTTCAAAAGCTGGATTCACAGAAGGGACGGAGGTGAGCATCACCGGTTCTCAGCTCCGAGGCCAGTTCTTGCAGTACGTATCTCTCACCTTTTTGATGTTTGCTCTGAATCCCTCTCTCCTTTCCTCCATTAGCAGTATCTTTGCTCTTTGGGCAGATGCCCTATTTGTTGTAGTTAATATGCTCCTGCTTGATAACTTACATTCCCTTTTAGTTTAAAATATTTGATTTTCTTGCTATGTGATTGGAGTACATCAGAATTGGAACATAACATCTGCTCAGTATTTATCAGGAAAGGTCTATGCAAAGCACAGAGGATATTCAGGGCAATGAAACTATTCTATTTGATACTGTAATGGTGAATATATGTCTTTATAAATTTAGCCAAAAGCATAGAATGTACAACATCAAGAGTGAACCTCAAGAGAACCCCAGTGTAAACTACGGACTTTGGGTGATAATGATGCGTCATTGTAGGGTCATTGATTATAACAGATGCACCACTCTGCAGGTGGATGTTGATATGGGGTAGGATGTGCATTGTGGGAACAGAGCTATATGAGAAATCTCTGTACCTTCCATTCAATTTTGCTGTGAGCCTAAAACTTCTCTAAAAAAAATAAAATAAAATCCATTAAAAAAAGAAAAAAAAAAATAAAAGAAAGGCCTATGTTTCCTTATCTATTTATTGATGGGTAATTAGATGGCATATACCTAGAACTCTGAACAGCATGCCTAATGCACAGCAGTACTTGGCCTGTGATCCAAATGGAAGTTTTCAAGTTCTGACTAGAAAGATCTGCATGGTAAAGTATACCAAATTTCTTTAAGGGTATGCCAAATCAAAAGATGATTCATTCCCTTGAAGAATAGCATCTGCAAAATAAGGAGCCCCTGTCACTGGCTCCCACCTCTCCTGGTAATGGAAGAAAGCCTTACGTATGAATGAAGGAGACCAAAAGAAATAAAACAAAATACAGAAAACTTGTAAATATTAGAAGAAAATTTTTAAAAAACCCTGTAATTAACATCTTCTGAGACATAGGAGAACATATTAAATCTATGCTATAATAAAGAAAGCCTTACGTATGAATGAAGGAGACCAAAAGAAATAAAACAAAATACAGAAAACTTGTAAATATTAGAAGAAAATTTAAAAAAAACCCTGTAATTAACATCTTCTGAGACATAGGAGAACATATTAAATCTATGCTATAATGTAAACAAACGGCCTGAGAAGAAGAAAGTGCTGTTGGAAACTGAAAATATGTTTGCTGATATATTGATATATATATATATATCAATAAAAGAGTTAGAACAAAAAATAAACTTCTTAGAAGAAATTAAGGAAAAAAGTTAAGATATGAGAAAATAAGTAAGAAAAATATAGTAAAAAAAATAAGTTAAAAATATAGTAAAATAAGTAAGAAAATCCAGAGGCCCTATATCCAAATCTCTCTCTCTCTCTCTCAGAGAGAATAGAGAAACGATGAAGAGGAAATTATCAAAACATGAAGAAGAAAATCTTCCAGAATTGAAGGATAAATATAAAGAAAACAACCCTAAGCATGTAAGAGTGCTAAATTTTCTAAAAATCAAAGCTGATAAAATCTCAAAAGCAGCCACAGGAAAGAAAAAAGACATATTATTTATAGGGAAACAATAATGAGAATAATGGTTAATTTCTCTTCAGAAACACTGGGCTCCAGAAGGCATGGAATGACATCTTTAAAGAGCTAAAGGAAAAATTTCTCTCTATTCAGTAAAGATATACTTTAAATCTGAAAGTAAAGTAAAAACATTTTAGACAAACAAAAACTGAGAGAACTGTTTCCAACTGATCTGCACTTTAAGAAATGCTGTAAGATCTTCATGTTGTAGGGATATGTTACTGAGATTTTCAGGGAAAAATAAAGAGCTTCCAAACTTTCAATGTCTGAATTAATATAAAAGACCTTTCAAAATATATATAGGTAAGTGAGTATACTGTAGGTTTAAAATCTATTTCTCTGTATAAAACTTTATCTGCATATAGTAACTATGTACGAAGGTGTGGCTGGGGTGTAAGGGAACAGCAAGGAGCAGTGTGGTGGCCTGGAATAGTCATAGTCAGCCCATCATTACCCCTAGTCTGGAAAGAAATAGGACAGAGAGGAGCTATTCAGTCTGGAAGGAGACAACCATGTAGTGTAAAGAAAAGTTGCCTGGAGAAGACCTTTGGCCAAGGGACCAGCCAGCACTAGACAAGGAAAGGCAGAAGGGCCAAAAGAATAAGTTTTTGATCAACCTCTCTATTTGAGTCAGGGTTTTCCAGAGAGACAGAACTGATAGAATATATAGAGATAGGTATATGAGAAGAAATTTCTTAGGGGAATTGGCTCACTTGATCATGAAGGCTGAGAAGTCCCGGGACAGGCCATCTGTAGGCGGGAGAACCCGGGAAGCTGGCAGCGCAGTCCAGTCCAAGTCTAAAGGCCTCAGAACTAAGGAAGTCAGTGCTATAACTCGTGGTCCCAGGCTGAAAGCCTGAGAGCCCAGAGGGCTGCTGGTGCAAGTCCTATCGCCCAAAAGCCAGAGCACCTGGAGTTCTGATGTCCAAGGGCAGAAGAAGGGTGCCTCAGCTTTGGATAAGAGAGGAAGAATTCATCTTCCCTCTATCTTTTTGTTCCATGTGGGCCCCCAGCTGATTGAATGGTGCTACCCACATCAAGGATAGGTCTTCTCCATTCCACCCACTGTCTCACATGCCAGTCTCCTCCAGAAACACCCTCACAGATATACCTGGGGCAGCCCATTCATTCTAATCAAATGCCAAACCATCTGGGTTTCCCTTTCAGCAGAAGAGGGACAGGCTCAGTGCCTCCTGAAGCATTAAGAATAATTAATGCTTTACCAGCTATCTGGGTATCCCTTAATCAAGTCAAGTTGACACCTAGAATCAACCATCATACTCTCCTTCCTCTCTCTTAACCATGATTGCCATTTTAGCAACTCAATTAGAAACACAAGAGAACCTTTAATGTTTCCCACATAGGTTGGCTTCTAAGTGCATAAAGAAGGGTGGAAAGGGATAGAAAATGTATTTCTATCCCTTTCCACCCTTGGGGCAAATGGAGGATAGAAATACATAGAAAACTAAACAAATGAAAATAAGATCCAATTATTAATGGGGGACTTACATAGAAAATCATATGTAATTGCATATCAGATGTCTTGACTGTGAACAATATTTATTTAATCATGTTACAAAAACACCAAATACTATGGTAACTTAAAAATTGGGATGGGTGTGTATGGTGTGAAAGAGGTAGTAGTACTTGTATAAAAGCACTGAATTCTCACTTTACGCACTGGAAATTCAATAGGTTATCTTAAAAATTGAAAGGAAGTAAATAACAGAAAAATGGGGATGAAAGCAGAAACAACATTAAATTGGTTGAAGTTACTTGACTTGGGAGAGGAAATCAGGAGATGAGAAAGACTAGGTAAAAGGTCTTAAGTTTTAGTTGTTGCTGTTATTAAAAACCAGTAGGACTATTTAGTATTTAAACTATATATAATATATATATATATGTACACATATATATGTATATATCAACTAGAAATAAATATAAAATGTGAAACAATATTGAGCAAGAAATTAGTAGACATATCATTATTTGAGTTCATGTAAAATTCTTCTTTGTTTTTTTCCTATTAAAAAAGCAATTCCATATGGATTAACCTAATAAGTAAATAATCCTGTTGCAAATATACTAACAGTTATAGTCACTATTTTGAGGGCATTTAAGAACAGTGGGGAGATAAAATACAAAACATGAATAGTATTAAAGATTGCAAAGAGAAGCTAAAAGGGAAAATATTTTAATTCCTTTTATTATTTAAAAGATTTTAGCCATACAAATTAACTTTCACCTTTGTTAGGTAAAGTGTTCTACTGAAATTTAAGAATAGCTATTAAAGGAGTAGTATAGAATATAAAAAATATCAAAGAATAGACAGGAGGAATAATGACCGACTCAATGTAAGACCAGAAAGGAAAAAACAAAACAAAACAAAACAAAACAAAAACCCAAAATTGCTGAAGAGAACAACAAAATACAATTGCAAACGTAAGTTTATATATATATCTATATTAAACATAATTTCATGTGGATTAATCTCACTTATTGAGAGGAAGAGGCCATCAAATTAGTTTTTTAAAAAACAAATTCGGCTTTATGCTGCTATAAGTGTTACTCTTAAAGCAAACCAGTGCAGAAAGGTAAAAAATAAAATGAAGATACGCAAGTATAAGAAAAATAAGTATTAGGTATATAATCTATAAAAGAAGGATGGCATAAAAATTTGGACAATTTTAGATAAAATAAATTCCAGACCAAAAAAATAATTAAGGCAAAACCCCATATTAATTGAGATAAGAAGAGATGCCACATAATGAAAAAGAAACAATTAGCCAAAATAAAAAATAATCATGACTTTCATGTACCATAATATTTAATCTCAATATATATAAAGCAAAAACTGAAACAGTTACAAGAAGAAATTCATATATTCACAAAGCTGGTTATTTTAATACAACTCAATTGCCAATTGATAAACTGAGCAAAGTGCTAGAAGTTTTTAACACATAGAAAGCCTCAAAATATTTCCAAACATACATATTGCATAAAATAACTTTTCTGATAATGCCAAAAACTTAGACTATACAATAATAAAAGAATAAAGAGCAGCATGTGTTTGAATAACTAAGAATTGGGAGACAATTCCCTTTAACCAATGGAGTGAAAAAATGATATTAGAAATTTTAAAGTATTTACAATTAATGAAAACCTTTTTACTACATACAAAACCTGCAGTCTCCAGGAAAGTGGCACTTGGAAAAATAACAGTTTTAAAATTATTTACTCAAAAATTAAGAAAGGCAGGGGGGATGGAATTAGCTAAGTAAAGAAGCTTATGGCAACAATATTGTAAAACCAAAGGGGAGTGAAGATGACCATAACAGTAGGTTGGATTTTGATTTTTACTGGTTTGGAAAAAGCAAATAAACTTCGTCCAGTGTTCAACAGTTTTAAAATTATTTACTCAAAAAATAAGAAAGGCAGGGGGGATGGAATTAGCTAAGTAAAGAAGCTTATGGCAACAATATTGTAAAACCAAAGGGGAGTGAAGATGACCATAGCAGTAGGTTGGATTTTGATTTTTACTGGTTTGGAAAAAGCAAATAAACTTCGTCCAGTGTTCATAGAGATATGAAGAGACAGTCACTCTCGTTCTCACAGTTCGTGGAAGCATGCATTGATTTCATACTTCTGGAGGGCCGTTGTACAATGAGTTTAAGTATTTTAAACTGGACATTTATTTGGGAATATTTTACTTGAAGAATTTTACAGTAACGAAATCATCAGACAAGCGTACAAAAATGAATCCTTCTCTCCAGATGAGGGTGAAGAAAAAAACTAATGTCTAGTAATTTAACCAATTGATCGCAGTTACTATACAAGTTGATATAATATTATTCAATCATTTAAAATGATGATACATAGTTCTATTTATTGGCATGGAACTATGTTCAAGGTCTATTATTGTAATGTAAAATAGTCAGATTATAGAATAGTACACATAGTTCCATTTTTGTTAAGAACCAAAACCAACATATACATGATAGGTAATGTATGTAATTATTGTATAAAAATTAAAGAACGTGGAAGAATGTATTGGCAAAAGTGTCTCTAATAGTCATGTCATTATAGAAAACCAAACCTGCCAACTTTGTAGACTGACAAGATCATTATTACAGGATTTTTTTCTTTTGTCACTTCAGTCATTTACTGTCTATTATGTTTATCTGCATTGATGCAAACTGGCTGGATACCTTCATCATTTCTTGGGCTGGATGGCTAAAAACTGTTTTTACATGCTTATACTTTAAAGCAGTCAGATAACCTGGATATATATATATATTCATCTCAGGGCATAGAGAGTAATCCTTTTTAACATCTACCACCAAATTCTTTGGGTTGTGTGCTCTTTTATATTTCTGTATAGGTGTTTGCATGGCATCATTCCAGAGCAGAGCTTTGCTATAGGGTAATTGATGACCCCAAGTATAGGTATTATAATTTACTATGTTTATTGACTAAGTTCTCCATATCGAACAGTTCTTTTCCTTGAAAGCAGGAATGAGGGCTCATACGTTACCTGGGTTCTGTACAAAATGTATTATATTATTAATAGAGTGATTGAGGTGAAAAATGAATGAACCAGTATTTATTGGAGCCCCTATATTCCTGATGTTGTATTCAACACATTCAAGTTTGAGAGAATGCTTTCAAAATATAGATATATATTAACTGATTGATTCTGGGAATCTACTTTGTAAGTAGAATACAGAAAGGTCATTAGAAATCTTTGAATTAGTCTGTTTTGTGGAAATTGTTTCATGCAAAATTTGGCTGGATAATATTGGTGTGACACCAAAAATAGCGGATGCTGGGGGAGGGGTGGGAAGCAAGAGCAGTCTGTGCATGTTGATGGCGGCAGGGGCAAGGATAGTAAAATAGGCAGATTGGGGGATAAGATAAAGGATATTGGAAGTTTTTAGTGTTTTAAAAAAAGATCTTCATTGCTTGACTGCACTGCCTTCTTGGAAGAGATTCTTAACCTTTACTGAAGCATTAAAGAAAAAAATTCAAACTATAGAAATTACATTGTGGTTTATGCTCAGCCCCATTTCTTCCATCACTGCTAATAACTGGGAATTAGCTGGAAGTGTGCTACTCGTTCAGAAAGTTACACATAGCTAGGTAATTCCAGTCATATCTTTCCAAATTAGGTAAGATTTTTCTTTGTGTCTATTTTTACCAATATAGTGATTGAATCCCCAATGGAATCCAAAATTAGTCATCGAAATGTGGCTAAAATCAGTCAACACCATTGAAAATTTTCTCAAAACAAAGAAAAAAGTGGGTAAAGCTGTCAAGATGAGAGACCTTACTGCAGGCAGTTCATGAATATCAATACTTGTCTATGTTTGTAGGTCAGGAAAGTCACCATTTTATTGAGTCCTTCTCTCAGTTTTCTTTGTCTTTTTCTCCTGGAATAAAATGACTTGTATGAGGTTATTCCTGCTATGGCTTATTGTTATAGATCCAAGTACATAAAATGTCTACCTACTATATCTTTTAAAATTTTAAAACCTTATGCACAGTGAATAATGACAATTTGGGGATATCCTGTTGCTAGTGATGCCTGCAAGAAAGATAACAAGATGAGCATCAAGCCAGGTCAAGCTGGATGGAGATGCGAGCTGTCGAGACACTGATGTAGAGGTGGTACATACAGGCACTCACTCTGCCCCCCAGCACACTCACCCCAGCATTCTCAGTATTATCCAGCACTGGGACAATGTCTGGCTCCTCCATGTGATAGTCAAGTTAAAAAGAAGACTCCTAAAACAAGGAAGTAGTTTGTTGCCTGCCCCCCAGCACACTCACCCCAGCATTCTCAGTATTATCCAGCACTGGGACAATGTCCGGCTCCTCCATGTGATAGTCAAGTTAAAAAGAAGACTCCTAAAACAAGGAAGTAGTTTGTTGAGGACAAGAACTGTACCCCTGCAATGAATATTGGCCAAAAGAATGAATGACAAAATGAATCAAGACTATGTATATCCAGATCGAAAAATGAAACCTCAAATGTAGTTTGATCTTAGAGGTTCCAAGGGAATGTTGAACCAGGTCCAGTGGTATCAGGTTATAAATTAGGAAGAGTCTATCAAACTTCTGTTTTCAAGCAAGCCAAAATAAGAAGAGTGTACTTACCACCAACTACCAGCGGCAAATTGCACTAGGTGTTTAACAGAGAATTTCAGACTCCTTGTTGGGAGGAAGCTGTTTGTTTGCTTGCTTGTTTCCATCTTTTTCTTTTATCTCTGACAATGTTAGATGATGTTCAAACAACATTTGTCTTCTTTACTTTGTGATATTTTCCTTCTGTGTGGATTTGTGGCTGAAACTTTTTATACCTTTAGTGGCTCTAATGACTAGAGGATAGTTAGAGAAGAAAAACTATACTGAATCTCAGAAAAATGACTCTCAGTGGGAAATGAACCTGGGTATGTTTGAGGATCCTTAGGAGACAACAGAGACAGAGGGGGTTTCTAAGGTAAGTTCAAGTGAGGGAGCAAAGTCACTAACTGCCCCATGTGTGAGTGCTGGTTGTCAACTATCAAAGGGTGCCCTTGACAGAGAAAGCTTGTGTTTCACTGCAGTCAGGCGCATCATAAAAAGCTAACTTCACTTTGCAGACTGTGAATCTTCAAATTCTTCTGTTTCTTTCTTTTTATCCCACTTTTCGTTTAGATAACTTTATTTCCCCCCTTCAAGAAATCCACAACAATAGAAAACATGAGTTAATAAGGAGAAAAAAAATTTCCAAAGCAATTAATTCAGAAATTCTTTTCTTATGGTGGCCTAAGACTTTTTTTTTTTTTTGAGTTTTTGTTTAATTAGGTTTTAAATCTTTCCTTTCTTAATTACTTTTTTTTTTTGGTATTAACACCTAAATATACTTCTATTTGGAGCACAAACATACAGTGATAACAATTAGCAGAATAATTACACTCTTTCTGTCAGTGTAACCTCATGGCACAGAAAGTATTACAAATCCATTTTAAAACATATTAAATGTTCATATTAATGAGGATAATAGAGAACAAGTACCAGCAAACTAAATATTGTTAATGATTTTGAGCTATTAAATTCATTACCATTTTCTTTCATAATAAAGTGGTTACTTGCTAATTAGACCTTTTTTAACTCATCATTATTGAATTCATTACGTTGTGTGCAGTTAACCCTTGGAGGTCTGTGGGTGTGTGCGCACAATTAAAATCATTTTAATACCATATTAAGAAGACACCGGGAGTTCCTATGGCTTTTCTAGCAGTCGTTCCACATACTTTCCTTCTGTACCTTTCCTTGGCACAGCTTCAGCAACACATCATACAGAAGCAGCCCTAATTCGTTAGGGGTATTACATTAGTATTTAGAATAAAAGTGCATCGCACTTGTTTCATTATACAAATTAGACATGTACAAAAAATATACCAAAGCAACTAGGCAATAATCTAAAATTGTTTTAGTGCAGCCTATAAGGAAAGCCCATAAGGAAATTATCCATCGATTGAAGTAAAAATTAATACTGACCAAAAGGAGAATTATAGTTTCAGAATTTTAGGATTTATTTTTCTGTATGAAGATGATACTACTGCTCTGTTGTCCATACCACTACCTACCCTTGGACAGTCTGGTATATACATATGCACACACACACACACACATACACAAACACACACACACATATCACATGTGTGCCCAAACAACGTATATATATATATCTATATGTGTGTGTATACGTAGATCTCCCAGACAAATTAATCAAGCCACTATAATGGAAACATGGTTAGATTGAAATCAGGATTTTCATTAAAAAATATACTGAAACACACACCTGCTAATTTCTTAGATGTAGACACATTGACTCAGCTGCCAGCACTCTTTCTCCTGGTTTTAATCAGGATCAAATACAGGTATTTTGTCATGGCTGCTAGCCTTAGGAAGACAAGTATGACCAAGAAACAGATTTTTGGTCCAGGCAGGTATTTAGTGCTAAAATCTAAACTATTATCTTCAGCATCAATGAGCTCAGTCTGAAAACAAAGGTTTAGGTAAGTAGGTAGGTGTATGAATGAGACAGATGTTCATCAGCATGCAATGAAGCTCTGTGTGTGCATGTGTGCACATGCATGCACGTGCACAACCCAGATGGGCAAGGGTAGTAGTGAGCTTGGTGTTGGGGTGAGTGACAGGTAGGAACTTGGCAATGTGGGAACATATGCACTCTGAGACATTAATCAGCCAATGAATGGAGGGTACAAGACAGAACTCACTGTGGTAGCTTGTCTCTAACGTGACCACCATCAATCCCTTCCTTCCCTGTACACATACACCTTCTTCCATTGAGAAGTGGAATCTATGTCTCCCCCTCCTCTTGCTTCTGGGCTGGCATTTGTTACTTGTTTAACCAACTGAATGCAGCTGAAATGTTATTGTAGGACTTTGAGTCTAGGTTATAAGAAGCTTCATCATTTCCCTTTAAGCCTCTTGGAAATCTTATTCTGCGCCATCCTCTAAGCAAGAAGTCTACCTTGAAATCCGAATCTGTATGAAAGCTCAGGCTCTCCATTTGGAGAAGCTACTTGAAGAGACTACAACAACAAATCAGCCTTACCCTTTTCCAGCCACCTCAGAGCTGGTGCTAAGGAAAAAGCCTTCAGATTACTCTGGCTTCAGCTGCTTTCCCACTGAAACCATATTAAGGACTCCAAGTGAGAACCCCAGCTAGTCCCTCAGCCCCCAGACCCATTAGATTACAATAAATTGTCACGTAAAGCCACAAAACAATAGATAACAAGGACATTGCCCATTGCCTACATGTGGACTTCAAACAACTTATGCTGTGGACATATCCAATCTTTACTTTCTCCTTTTGCAAATTTAAACAGCAGCAAACAAGCTGCAGAGCCACAGGAATTGCAGCACTCCAGTGGCATACCATTGGAGTGTAATATGCTATGATTACCCTGGAGTGGCTCATTCCATGTGAATGGTGCCTTCTGAAGTTGTGAAACACAACAGTCCTATCATGCCTAATATTTTTACAGAGCTGTACTTTTAACAGATAATGCTGTCGTTGCATCTTATGTCCTTTCATGACAGGCACTGGTAGTACTTGGGACAGAAAACAGATGGTCAAAGTGGACTAGTTATTTGCTTAAAGTCGCACAGCTGGTAAGTTTCAGAGCTCAGATATGGACCTAGGTTCAAAGCACTTTGCACTACATAGTCCTGAGTGCCTGCCTGGAATGAGACGTAGCGTTTTATCACCTTCCTCTCCCAGCTTTGCTAGTTAGTAAAGAACTGAGCAGCCTTGTACAGTTTCTTACTACTTCTCATTTCCTATTTTTTTAATCATTAGAATGGGTTTGTAATGCCTTCCTTATATTTGATGAGATTAAAAATGTGAAAGCACCATGCAAATTTTAAAGAATTGTAGAAAAGTTGGATGATGTTACTATTATTTCTTGCCACTACTACTACTATGAGAAAGTATTTAATTTTATGACTAAAAGTAGAGGTTAATTGATTAAGTAAATCAGAGAAGAAAGAGATTAGCATGAGGAATAATTAGAGGGAATTCTACAGGAAGAAGAAAGAAGGAGGGGAAGAAATTAGTGGTATGTTTTGAAGAAAGCAAAAATCATTGGAGTAGGTTAATGAGGACAGAGAAAAAGGAAGTTAAAGCCACAAAACAATAGATAACAAGGACATTGCCCATTGCCTACATGTGGACATCAAACAACTTATGCTGTGGACATATCCAATCTTTACTTTCTCCTTTTGCAAATTTAAACANAAAAGTATTTAATTTTATGACTAAAAATAGAGGTTAATTGATTAAGTAAATCAGAGAAGAAAGAGATTAGCATGAGGAATAATTAGAGGGAATTCTACAGGAAGAAGAAAGAAGGAGGGGAAGAAATTAGTGGTATGTTTTGAAGAAAGCAAAAATCATTGGAGTAGGTTAATGAGGACAGAGAAAAAGGAAGAGTCAGGAACATGGAGTATCGTGGGGAGTGATGTCTCAGAGGAAGCACTATAGTAGGGTTTCTGAGTAGGTGCTTAACAACAGAAAGGTGCTGGGTACTGAGAAAAGGTGTCAAAGAAAGTGCTTCAGAAGAAGGGCACACAGAACATAGTCCATGACACTTAGCACATGAAAATCCAGAGTCCATTATGATAGATTCTCCTTTGTTTTCCCCTTTTCTCTGTCTTCTTCTCTTTCTTCCTACCCCAATAGCCCTTCCACATTCCTACAAGCCACCACCCCTTCAATCACCCTGCCATGTGTCTTCACATTGGGTTTCAGTGAGAAAATAATCAAGACATGATTTCAGTTGGAGTCTTGCATGGGAGCCAAATACACACATGCATGAGTGTGCACACACACACACACACACACACACACACACCATCACCACCACCACCACCACCACCACCACCACTACCAATTACTGAGACTAAAATGAGTAATATCTTTATCTCAAGTTTTCTTCTTTCAGAGTAGAAACTATGTCCATCTTAGTGATCAGTTTTACTTAAAATTTTTTATGACAGTAAGATATAATACATCTCATTTTAATAATATAACAATGCATAAAAATCCCTGATTAGAGGAAAGCGTAAGTTTTACTCTGTGAACCATAGAGCTCATAAGTAAAAATACAAACTCCCAGAATTAAACCCTGTCATACTTTCTATTCTATGATGCTTGGAGAGTTAAGAATAAAAGTTGATATAATTAATAGCCTCTTTTCTCTATTTGTTATTTTTTCTTCTTAAAGAACTGAAGCACAGAAAATATGAAAGATAAGTAAAGATAGACTTCGATTTTGCAAATCAATATACTCAAAGAATGTAGGTCAGGTTGCTAGTCTTCTGAATGTGCTACATGTTTCTCAAAATTACTTTTTAAAGGATCTGGGGCAATAGTTCTGTCCCTCTGTGCCTGCCCTGATAAAAGGTTATCAATTCAGAATCAAGCTGGCTGAATGAACAAACAACTTTCTTCTCCTTCCTCCTCAAATCCCATTGAAATGACAGAAGAAATGTAAAAATAAATCTGTATCAGTTGTAGGAAGCCCACAAGGGTCCAAGATGAGTGATCAGTTAGGAAACCTGGAAGATATTTAGCAGATGAGAACTGATAGTCCATAAAAGCCCTCTAATATAGGAAATACTCAGCCCCCACAGA
Source organism: Galeopterus variegatus (assembly GCF_000696425.1). NCBI lineage: Eukaryota > Metazoa > Chordata > Mammalia > Dermoptera > Cynocephalidae > Galeopterus > Galeopterus variegatus. The sequence goes on from NW_007735071.1 coordinate 31,739, forward strand.
CAAAAGGAAGGACCTCCAAGAAGGGTGTTTTCAAATTTTATTCCCCAACAAACCTTGAGATTAAAGACAGTTGAGGCTAGGAGAAGGAGCAGGTTTGGCAATTTATTACAGGGCAAATGGCTACTCTCAGAGCATCTGACTCCAGCATTAGTTCTTAGATAATATCTTGAGTATAATCTTTTAAAGTTGGATTTCTTGCATTGGAAGAGAGTTATTTGGTGGACTCGGCTCTGCTAATTAATGGGTAATATTAACGAGGTCAAGACTTTGAGTTCTGGCTTCAGTCAACTAGCATTTATTTGTTTCTTTTTTCATTCATTAATCAATTGGCATTGCAAGAAATTGTGCATGAACTACAGGAACCAAAATATTTTTTAATCTGTAAGGACTGACCTAAATTATGTTTCAAATTCCATCTGCCACTTTTTCTGTGTGACGTTCATCACATGAA
>NW_007735071.1:32671-34769 GCF_000696425.1 Galeopterus variegatus
TCATTCATTAATCAATTGGCATTGCAAGAAATTGTGCATGAACTACAGGAACCAAAGTATTTTTTAATCTGTAAGGATTGACCTAAATTATGTTTCAAATTCCATCTGCCACTTTTTCTGTGTGACGTTCATCACATGAATGAGAGTGCTATGGTGTAGGATGGAATATGTGTGCCCCACTCCATCCTGGAAAAACAGAATGTCATTACCAGAGCTGCTGAGGGCATACCAGCAGATATGAACAGAACCGCAGTTTTTGATTTTTTAATATATGTGTTCAAAGAGTTAACAGGTCAGTTTTAGACATGTAAATTTTGACTACCTCAAGATTTCAGAAGCAATATTAACAGCATGGTAGAATAGGGCTAAAGGATCTGCTGTCTAGCTGATCAAGAATAAATTCAGTTGGGAATTTATAGACATAATAAAAAATAAATAGATGTCTCGAATACCTTGAATTAAATATGTTTTACCCTATGGGAAGTTCAGGTTATATGTCATTAAAATAATGTAGCCGAATTTACTAAAACTGATATTTAACCAATAAATAAAGTCATTTCTATCAAAAGTTACTATCTGGGGAAGTTTTACTCTTATTCCAATAATAATAATCTCTCTACCCACACCCCCTCCCCAACTTTTGAAATATTTTAGATTTACCTTCAGAGACCAGGACACTTCTGTTTAAACATGCTCAACTCTGACATATTTTTTTTCCTTTTTAGAGAAGATTTGATTCCTTGATGTAGCCAAAAAATCATTTGGCTAAATGTCTGGTGAATAAGATGGTTGGTAAAGCTGGGAATATTTTTGGTCAAATGGAGACTGATTTCACATGTGGCTTGTAAACAGATTAAAAAGAAAAGGATTATTTCTTAATAGCCACCTCTCACTCATGATTATCAATATTGTAGACCTTCCAATTGCCACTCATGGTTTATAGTGGGCCAATGAAGAACAATCCAATGGATAAGGGGACATCGTAATAAAATAATCTACATAATTGGGGGCTGGAAGGACTGTCCAACATTATTATTCAATTACAGAATTACATATATTCAAGAGTTTATTAATCCAGTTTTAGAGCTATGTGATATTTGAATAAAATCATGAAACTCACATCACCCCATTCCCGCACTGCCAATCTCCCTGTGCTGCCTGCGAAGAGGAATCTATCATTCCAGTGATCCATCAGAAATTTAGGACCTAATCGTTCTCTCTCTCTTCCTCTCTTTTTCTCTGTCCCCCACCCTACCACATCTCTCCCTCTTTAACACATACACATATACATACATTCCTACTAGTATTTTTTTTATCTTTTATTTCTTATTTATGAAGAAAACAGAAACTTAATCTTTTATTCCTTGTACATTTCAGTGTTAATCCACCCCTTTAAGTTTAATGTCTCATCCGAGGTATTTAGTGTGAACTTTTCTTTTTAATAGTTATTGTTGCTTTTGGTCCTGGGAACACGGAAGGTCTGTTTGGGGAAGCTAATTATTCTCATCTATAAAATATAGGGATAGAAATAGCAAACTTTAATGTGGTTTTGTTTATTCTAAATATTTTAGACAATAAGGATCTGCAATTAAGTTCAAAATTATTCTCATCTACAAAATATAGGGATAGAAATAGCATACTTTAATGTGGTTTTGTTTATTCTAAATATTTTAGACAATAAGGATCTGCAATTAAGTTCAGGGTCTTTTGTTGTTTTATGTTTCCAAAGATTTATCCAAATGCATGCTTTTTTTGTTTGTTTGTTTCTTTGTTTTTCTTCATGATAAAATCTTTAGGCTCTTCAGGCTAAGTGACGGATAATCTTGGCAGATAATCCAAGATTTTGGTACTTATGGTTGGTATTCTTAAAGTCCTTTCCACCTATAAATTCCTTCATGCTTTTAAAATTGAGTCACTTCATTTGACAATATTTATCTCTCCCAGAAGATGATCTTTCTAAGAAATCCTACAACAGAAGGTTACTTCCTCCTAGGGCCTTTCATCCAGAAGTCCTCTGTAGAGCAGGTAAAAGTCAAGGGGGAGAAATAAGGTGTACACGGTAGATGCTCGCTTGGCTGCAAACACCTAGCTCTCTAGG
>NW_007735071.1:35753-43613 GCF_000696425.1 Galeopterus variegatus
AAAGCTAAGATAGTTCCTCATGGTAAGGTACCAGAAAGAGTATGAGTTCATCGAATTTTTAGGTTGACAGGTACCTTGAGCTGACTCATTCAGTCCCTACTTCTGGCTAGTCCTCTACCTAACATGTACATGTTTGAGTGCCTTGGGCCTCAGTATGGGGTCTTCACTCCTCTCTATCTGCACTTTCTCTTTTGCTAGTATCATCTAGTACCAAAGCTTTAAATGCCGTATCTATGTTGATTATTTCCAAATTAATATTGTCTAGTTCTCATTTCTTCTCCGATTCATACATTCAGCTTCCTGATTGACATCTCTTCTTGGAGATGTATTGGGCATTTTTAAATTTACATGTTTGATCCCAACTCCCCACAACTCCTCATCTAACCAGTTTCTCCCCTATTTGCCCCCATCTTAGAAAAATGTACTGCTATGGTCTGAATGTTTGTGTCCCCCCAAAATTCATGTGTTAAAATTCTAACCCCAAGGTGATGGTATTAGGAGGTGGGGTCTTTGGGAGGTGATTAGGTCATGAGAGAGAGAGCCCACATCAATGGAATAGCACCCTTATAAAAGAGGCACCAGAGAGCTGCACTTCCCTCTTCCATCATGTGAGAACACAGGGAGAATTCACCATTTATGAGCCAGAACATGGGCTCTCAACAGATATCAAATCTGCTGGAGCCTTGATCTTGGACTTCCAGCCTCCAGAAGCATAAGAGATAAATTCCTGTTGTGTATAAGCTACCCAGTTTATGGTATTCTGTTATAGCAGCCCAAAAAGATCGAGACAGTCTTCCAGTGTGGTTTATGCCATCATCTTTTTCTTAGATTACTCCATTCATCTCCTAACTGCCCCCCCCACCCCCCGATCTATTCTGACACTCCACAGTCCATTTCCACAGGAGCTACAGTAAATGTTCGAAGTCTGAAACTTTTCAAAGTGATTCCTTTCTTTTTTTTTATTTTTATTTTATTACTTTCATTTTTTTTCCATTGTACATGTTTATGGCATAGTTTGTTGTTTCAACACACGCATATATATATATATTGTTTAATGATCCAATAAGAAGAGTTAGCACATCTGTCACCTAAACTTTTATCATCTTTGTGATTATAACATTCAAGACCCTCTTTCCTGACTACCCTGAAATATATAATACAATATTATTAGCTATTTTCACCCTAGGGTACCAGAATCGAAGTCACTCCTTTCTTAAGACATGCTCTCTACATCCTTGAGTTCCACTGAACACAGAAAAGCATGGGTTCCAAGGACTGCCAAGCCCTTCAAAGACTGGCCTCTGCCCCTGCTCTGCCCTCGTCTTGTGCTGGCTTGCCCCCCTGATTCACTGTGCTCAAGCCACACTGGCCATCCTTCTGTTTCTGGAACAAATTAATCTGATTCATGCCTCAGAGCATATGTATGTTCTCTCCCCTCTGCTTGGAATACTCTTCCTCCACATCTTCATAGTAATGGCTTCTCATATTTTTATTTTTTTAATCCAAAATATCATCTCATAAATCTTTCTTGATGACTTTATCTAAACTGGCCTCAATCCCCCATATACTGTTTCTCATACTAACCTGTTTATTGCCTTCATTTTGATTATTTCTGTCTGAAAGTAGTTTATCATATTATGTCTGCCTTTCCTTAAGATCCCATATGTCCTGGGACTTTTTGTGTTTTAATCTTATTTCCATTTCCATTATTTCAAGCAGTATATGGCTCACAACAGGCAATCAACAAATATTAACTACAAAATATTAAATGAATGAATGAATACAGGTGAAAAGATATTCTATTACAGGAGATTGAACTCATTCATCTGTGCTCTAAAAATATCTTTATGTGCAGCATGACTAGGAAGTGAGGTGAGACTAGAGGTCAGGAGAACAATTTGAAGATGTTGTACTAATTCAGGTAATAAGCGGGGGAACTTAGGTTAAGGCAACATTGATTAGCATGAAAAGGAAGAGATAGTTAGGAGGTGAAATCAGCAGGATTTGAGGACAAGACAGAGAAAAGAGAGTCATGTGTTGGGTCCAGGTTTCCAACACAGTGACCTGACCAGATGATGATATTATTGACTAAATTTGAAAATTGGGGGAAGGATAACATTCAAGATTAGTGTTGGTAAAATCTGAGGGAGTCTGACTAGTCTGTGGTAATCTCCCCTTTCGTTGAATTGGCTTCCTCTCACCAAGACAAGTCCCTAGTGACTGTATTCTTTATATAACCTGGTCCCTTAGTAAGACCCAGTTGGATCTGGAATGGCCATTTACTCCATTCTGAGACAATCAGACTCTTTCCCCAGAGTTTGGAGTTGGGACTGATAATAGCTAGTCAGTCTCTGGGTGTGGCTAGAATTGAGATAACATAAATTCTCAAACTGTGGGGCTGTCCCCTTTAATAAACAACATAGGAAGTTAGTTTATATGCCAGAGAGTGAGAATCGGAGTGGCAGAAATAAGACTCTGAAGGAAGACAAGTGCTGCCTGTGTTTCCGAGGACTGTCCAGTTCTGGCATAAAATCCCCCAGAAATCTAGCTGCCTTTCATCTCCTGCAAATACTCCAGAATCCAGCATTCTTTCAACCAGTTTCTCCTCTCTATCTCTGTTTAACTTGTTTTTAAAAACTTGCATTCAATAAAAATATAAAATATATAATTTTATATGCATATATCATACACATATATACATATAACTCAGCAGAGAATTTATCTTATCTATTCTCAAAAATAAGTAATTGAAATAACTCACATCTCTTGCCCTAGTACTTTAAATCAATAAATAAATACCTGTATTTACTGAGACAATGTGCCCAGACTCTGATATGCACTGGGGAGAATTCAAAGACAGCGTAACATTTGGCCCCTGCTACAGAAAGTATTAGAAGCTTTTTGGCACCTGAAAAGTTAAATCACATGAATTTAATAATGATATAATGCAGAGGATGTCACAAGGCAGTGGTATATATGATTAATTGCCAAATAGTTTAGACAATAATGCCGTGTGAGTTCAGAGGCTGAAAAGAGCCGAGGGCTGGGTGGACAGGTGAACTCCAATAAGGAATGAAGACAGAGGCTGGAGTTGAAGAATGGTTAGGATTTGCACAGCCAGACAGGAGAGAGTAGGGAGTGTGAAGTCCTCCACTGCAAGGACTGCCATGAACAAAAGCAGTCAGATAGGGGAATATTTAGAGCCCAGATCCCTGAGAATCTTGATCCGAGAAGGATGCTTGGGGGATAGAAGTGACAAGAAAGAATGCTTCAGTCTACAGAATATAATTTAGTACTTTCTCTCAAGGGAAATGCTCCCTGGCTCTCCAAAGAAAGGACCGGTTTCACACCAATCTCTTTTCTACCAGCCTGCCTTGAAATTCACCTTGGCCAAAGGGTATTTATTCCAATGCCAGTGAACGGTGCAACTTCCAGGCAAACAGCCAGATCCCTGAAATTTTGCTTCTGTTGTATTTCATGGAACGATCAGTCCAAGAAAACTCCCCAACAGAGGAGTGTGAACATTGGAAAATGTGCTGCACTCTCCGTGGCAGGACTGAACAGCTTGGAGAACAGGAAGGAACGAGCCGGGGACTTGGCATCTCAGCCACAGTGAGGGTAAGTGGATGGAGAATGTGAGCCATGTGGAGTCCATCAGGGCCAAGATGGCTAAATCTGTGTTGGCCTGTGTCTGACCCTGAAAGAAGGAAACCTCATAAGCCGAGGCCCAGCTCAGCTCCAGACACATGTGTAAGCAATACCACCCCCAACCTCCTCCTCGACACAGAGGGTCAGGATTCTCCCTAACAGAATGCAGATGGGAACGTCTCCATACCCCAGCCAGGATGCACCAGCTTGGACCTCAGCTTTCTCTTCTGAAACAGCAACACATTTCATAATGAATCTTTTAAGACACCAATTGCAAATACAAACAAACCTCAAATCCTGATCTGCTGCTGGAAGTTAGCATGATTAAAACAAAAGAAGAAACTCAGTTCTTTAGGGCGGTAGTTCCAATTTCTACGTCCCAGACCTAATACTCATTTGCTTTTTATTTATTATTATTTTTTGCCTACTCCCCAAAGAAAAGTTTCCATCCCTTAGGTATGTTTATTCAAACCAACCTCTAGTATGAAAAAATCTGATTTTGTCAGCATTTTTTCCCCTTTCAGACACTCAGGTCATATTTTATAGGCACTTAAGCCACAAAATCACAAACTGTCCATGTCTTGTCCAGACATCAGCATCACTATTTCCATATGAATCTAGGTCAAGGCAATATCAAAATGTTAAAAAACCTGGCATGCCAGGAAGAAAGAAAAAGCAACCTGGGAGAGCTCAAATTCAGCTCCTGTGTGACATCTAGAAAGTTAGAACTGACCCCACAAAATCAGTCCTTGCTATGTGATAAGGCTTGCATTTTTAAAAAACAAAGACAGCTGAATAGTTGAAATTCAAATCAAATTCTACTCTCCCAAATGCTGTAAGTTGTCCCTGTCATCCTTATACCCATTTACACACAGAGGGGGAAAAAATGAAGAAAGAAAGAGACTCAGGCAAAGCTTGTTAGCATGTAAAAATCAATGAAGCTGCAAAGCCTATTCATACAATGAAAAATTAATACATGCTAATTAATTTTGAACCTTAATTAATTAATGTTTGAAAGGACTTTGAGATTCTCGAATGAAAGATGGCACAAATGTATTTGGGTACTGTTTTATGATGTCATTCTGGGACTCTGAGTTCAGGTACCACATAGTAATATTATTAACACAAAGAATGCTCTCAATAAAAGAACCCCAGATACACTAGATTCATTTATAAATTTCTGAATATCAGTTTACAGTCTACAGAATGCAGTAGTTACGGAGTGGTTAGGAAGCTGGGGGTGTTCTACTATGCCTGGATGGGAGAAAACTTATGATAATATCCAAGTCCCTTCGAAACAATGGGAAAATTGTTGGCACATGAATCATTCCAAATTAATTGTGAACTAATCCCATTATATATGTATGCTCCAGCTAAACAAAATTACTCATTTTTTCACAAAATGTCCCACACTTTCCTGCATACCTTTGCTCTGCTTTTTCCCACATCAGGAGTGACCTTGTTTCCATCTCCCCTTATCTACGTCCTGTCTATTCACCAAAGTCCTTCTAAAGTATCACTTTTCCATGAAGCATCCCCTAACCACCAGAAGTTAGAATTCTTCAGTTTCTTAAAGTCCCTGAACTCTGCATTCATGCCATTCTTAAGAAATACAGTCTATTAATCAGATTGGCGATGACTATGCTGCAGTGACTTAAAATCTTTGTGACTTAAACCAAGAATGTTTATTTTTGCTTATCCCAGGACAGCAAGGGGGATGAAATAATTTGCCCAATGTAGAACCAATATGCCACTGAGGCAAAGCTTGCCCTAGTTAGTACTTTGGAGAATATTCTGTATTGACTGAATATGAAGAATATAACTAAAATAAAAATGGATTCTGCAAGTTTAATTTCTCTGAGCTTAGAACTAGCAAATTCTTTCTTTCTCCTTGAAGGTCCTCCTCTATTCTACCTTCTTTTTTCCTCTTTATTTTTTTCCCTACTTAATGATAACTAAAATATAGTTTTCCTTTTAAGTAAAGATAAAAACAATAAAGGAAATACTTGCTCAAACTATTGGAAAATCATGTTATAATCCTTATAATTTTATGTGAAAATTACTTTTTATATCACTAAAACTTTTATACTTAGAAATATACCTTGAGAGGTAGACATATAAAATTAGTTATCTCTCTTGGTGGATTAAAATATATAAGTGGCATATGGAGATTTCTCAAACAATCATAGATAGAGCTACATATGACCCAGCAATCCCACTACTCGATATATACAGAAAGGAATGGAAATCATCATGTCAAAGGGATACCTGCACTCCCATGTTTATCATGCCTCTAATCACAGTAGTCAAGAGTTTGAATCAACCTAAATGTCTTTCCACAGATGATTGAATAAAGAAAATGTGGTATATATACACAGCGGAATACTACTCAGTCATAAAAAAGAATGAAATTCTACCATTTGCTGCAACGTGGATAATCTTAGAGAAAATTATGTTAAATGAAGTAAGCCAGGCACAGACATATATGGAAGCTAAAAATATTGATCTAATAGAGGTAGAAAGTAAAGTAGTGATTATTAGAGACTGGTGAGGGGAAGGAGAAAGGGGAGAGGGTGGTCAGTGAATACAAAATATTAAAGCGCTAGGAAGAATGGGATCTAAGGTTCTATAATTATATAGGGAGACTATAGTTAACCACAGAGTACCACGTTTATTTGAAGGCTGTGTGTATTTGAATACCTAGTCAAGATGATGTTGAATATTCCCAACACAAAGAAATGACAAATGTTTTAGATGATGGATACACCAAGCTCCCTGTTATGATCACTGCACACAGTATGAATGTACCCAATTATCATATTGTACTCCATAAATAATATAGTTATCATAGGTCAATTAAGAAAAATAAGTTAAAAAGAGACAAAAAAAAGAGAAATAAAGTAGAATCATGATTACTGGAGGCAGGGAAAGGAAGGGGGTTGGGGGGTCAGAGAAAGGTTGGTAGACTGGTACAAAGTTACGAAGTTACAATTAGATAGATAGGAAGCGTAATTTCTGGTGCCCTAAGGGGACAATAGCTAATAATATTGTGTTGTATATTTCAAGATAGCCAGAAAAGAAGATCTTAAATGATATAATCACAAAGAAATGATAAGTGCTTAGGTGGTAGGTTAACTATTCTGATTAGATCACTATGCAGTATATACACATAATGAAATGACAAATTGTACCCCATAAACATGTAAATGAAAAAATTAAAATAAAAAAATTTTAAGATGTTATATAAATAAGTTCAAATAGTATGTAACATTTGGGGGGATTGTCATTTTCCACTCACCATCATTCTCTGGATATACATCCAAGTTGTTGGATATATTCATTCTTTTTATTGCTGAGTAGCATTCTATGATATGGATGCACTACAGTTTGTTTAACCATTAACCCATCAAAGGACATCTGGATTTGTTCCCAGTTTGGGGCTATTAAAAATAAAGCTGTCATATACAGAAAAATAAATAAATAAATAAATTATAGAAGTAGCAAGTAAATTTTTTGTATGTCTGTTTTGTTTTTTATTTACATTTCAGTGATTTCTTAAAAATAATTACCAGTGTAACATTTGATCATTGCATATTATATTAAAAAAATGAAATTTATAAAGAAAGAAATTAGTCTCATGTAATCCTACCACAATGTGATACCTACTTTCTGTGTCCTCACATGCTCTTTTCTTCGTATGTGCACATCCTTAGTGTCCCCTTCTCTTCTTATAAGGACACTAGTCCTATTGGATTAGAGCCCCACTCTACTGGATTCATTTTAAATTAATATTTCTTTGAAGACCCTATCTCCAAATCTCCATATTGATTAGGGCCCAAGGCACCTGACCTTATTTAATTAATTGCCTCTTTAAGGCCCTATCTCCAAACATGGTTGCATTCTGAGCTACTGGGGGGCCAAAGCATCAACATACGAATTTTCGGGGAACACAATTTAGTCCATAATAGTATCAATACAAACCATTTCTATAAATAATTGAATAGTGATAATATTACACATAGTGTATCCAGTATAAAATTTATAATCTCCTTTTTAATACTAACAACTATCTGATTTCAGAAACTCCTTTTTATGGAATCTTTTTCTTCCTTCTTTCCTTCCTTCCCTCTTTCCTTTCTTAAGTCTTTCTTCTCTCTCTCTCAGTTAGTAGAATCTAAATTAAAACAACAGTAGGAAGTACATGCATGACAT
>NW_007735071.1:43738-47924 GCF_000696425.1 Galeopterus variegatus
AAAAGAGAGTTAATATTGCTTGCCCCACACTATTGTTGAGAAAATGCATGTACAGCTCCTGCACAGAATCTGGAACATAGTAATTCGGTTTCCTAAATGTTGCAGTTCTTTGAAATAACCTGCACAAGATAGAGCTGTTATATGCACTAAATCCTTCCTTGTAGGGGTTCTGTTCATACCTTAGCCTGGGTGACAGGATATATATGCATAAAGAACACCCGGAAGGCAATGGTACCCCCAGATATACCTGTCACTTACTATCTGAAGTCCCACATCTAAATATTTCATTCTTTCAGCTGGAGGCTTTTTTCTTACTAAAATACCAAGGGCCTTGGAAAAGAAAATAGTTTAAGGCATATTTGTTAGTAATGGAAAGTCATCATCACGTAGTCATTAAGAGCATGGATTCTGGAGCTGACTGCCTGGGCTTGAATCTCATCTTTGCCACTTATCAGCTGTGTGACCTTGGGCAAGTTGCCTGACTTCTCAGTACTTCGTCTGTGAAATTGGAACATCAATAATTCCTACCTCATTGGATTGTTATGGGTTTTAATGGAGCTCAGGTATATAAAATCATGAAACAGTGCCTGGAAAATAGTAACCGCTACCTAAGTATATGTCAAATAAAATACAAATAGTTAAGGTGTCAGAAAATAGATGACTTTGAGATTAGAGAAGGGCAAGTCTGGGGAGGATGGGGAAGGCTGAGGAGGTGCTGGGCCTCCGGAGCAAGTGGAAACAAGATCATGATGATATAGGCAACCACGAGAGGAACTGAAGACAGACTTCTCTCCTTCTCTTTTTTGTCTTGTCAATCCCCTGAGGAATGAAAATTCCAAGATGACTCCAGTCCCAAACATTAAAGCTAAGTTTTTCCTTCTTAGAAGCAGCCTTTAATCCCAGTTGGGCTCAGGCAACATAACATGCATTAAAACATGCATTTCTGCTGTTGCCAGTTCCATCTGTAGAATCTCCCTACCTGGAGTTCATCAAGAACATGGCCAAGGTGTCTCCTACCTGCCCAATTTGGCCAAAGTGGGTGATTTCCTATGGCTTTTCAAGGTTTCAACCTGAATCCCACCACATACTGTACTTCAAAAACCTCAAGGGATGCTTTGTCTTTTCTGGCATTATTTAAAATTGACTGTGAATTCCAAGAAGCCTCCAGGTTTCCTTCCTTGTCATCTTAAAGGAAAATGCTTGAAGGGTTGTTTTATGTAGATAGCAGTTGCCTTTTATGATGAATGCGATCCCCAATCTGAGCCAAACTAGGGACAGAGCATCAGTCTTTATAAAAAATGAGGCAGGAGAAAGGCTGTTAATGAATCCTCAAACTCACCTGGAACTCTAGCAGGATCTAAATAATGCTCCTCAATTTTTCTAAATGTGATGCGCATGGAAACTGGATGACTTCTATATGCTGATGGGAATGTAAAATAAAACAGCCACTCTGGAAAGCAATATGCAGTTTCTTAAAATAAACATACCACCACCGTACAGTCCAGCAGTTGCCCTCTTGGCCATTTATCCCACAGAAATGAAAACTTATGTTCACACAGAAACCTTTTCTCAAATGTGTATGGAAGCTCTGCTCATAACAACCAAAAACTGAGAACAATTCAGATCTCCTTTAATGAATGAAGGGCTAAGGAAACTGTGGCACATCCATACCATGGAATACTACTCAGTGGTAAAAAAAGAATGAACTATTGATGCATGCAACAACCTTGATGAATCTCCAGAGACTTATGCTGAGTTCGAAAGGCCAATCCCAGAAGGTTATATAATATTTTGAAACTTGAAAATAGTAGATATGAAGAACAGGATAGGGGATGCCAGGGTTTAAGGGGGGCTAAGGAAGGAAGTGGGTGTGGCTACACAAAGATAAAACAAGGAATCCTTATGGTGATAGAATGTCATGTGTCTTGACTGTGTCAATGTCGGCATCCTGGTTGTAATATAGTATCACAGTTGTTACCAGTTGTACCCCTGGGGGAAAGTGTGTAAGGATACAAGAGTTCTCTCTGTATCTTGTGTAATGTGAATCTACACTTTCCTCAAGATAAACGTTTAATTTTATTTTTTATTTATTTTTTTATTCCATATTATCTTTATTTTTGGTTTTTTTTTTTTACTTTTAATTTTTATTTATTTTTTTCTAATGAATATCTCATTGGTTTTGAAACTGATTGATTATGCACATATGTGGGGCACTGAGATGAATTTCAATACCTGTATACAATATATGATGATCTAATCAGGGTAATTAGCATATTCATCATTAGATAACTTAGTCATTTCCTTGTANTTCTTTCCTTTCTTAAGGCTTTTCTCTCTCTCTCTCTCTCTCTCTCTCAGTTAGTAGAATCTAAATTAAAACAACAGTAGGAAGTACATGCATGACATCTCCCATTCTACAGACATGAAGAAACAGAAACACAGTGATCCAGAGATTCTAAATATGTTGCCCTCGCTGGCATGAGGAGCCTCTAGTGGGGCTGCTGCTCAAGGATGGGGAAAGTGGGAGAGGACAGCAAACAAGCACAATGTGCAGCGCATGCTGGCTTTGGGGACTCCTAACTGGCAGCACAGCTCTCATTTCTCAGACCACACCAGACCCAACCACAATAACAGAACCAGTGACATTTCTAGAACCCAGATGCATACCTTTGAATCAAGGAGCTCCTAAGGTTTCTCATGAGCACTCGTTGCTGGTGGTCATGCTCATGCTCATCTCTTAGAGTCTTTGTCTTGCATTGCCCTGAAGGCTCCCCCAAAAGTTGTTCAGTTCTCTATACTGACATCACTCTCTAAGGCTATACACAATAGCCCTGTTACTCTGGTATTAAATTTGAAGTACTCACAAGCTCATTAATTTTGTTTTTTGNGTTAATTATAGATGCCTAGATTGATTGTACACCAATAGAACTTATTTTTCCTATCTAGCAGTTTTGTGCCCATTAATCGACCTCTCACTTTCCCCTTCCTCACCTATAGTAACCACAGTTGTGCTCTCTCCTGAAAGTTCAACTTATTATCATTATTGTTTGTTTGTTTGTTTATTTATTTATTTATTTTAGTTCCCACTTATGAGTGAGAACATGTAGTATTTCTCTTTCTGTGCCTGGATTACTTCACTTAACATATTTTTCTCCAAACTCATCTGTGATGGTGCAAATGGTAGAATTTCATTCTTTTTTATGGCTGAGTAGTATTTCATTGTGAATATATACCATGTTTTCTTTATCCCATCATCTGTTGATGAACATTTAAGTTGATTCCATATCTTGGCTATTGTGAACAAAGCTGCAATGAACACAGGAGTGCAGGTTTCCCTTTAAAATGATGATTTCCATTCCTTTGAGTATATACCCAGTAGTGGAATTGCTAGATCATATGGTGGTTCTATCTATAATTGTTTGAAAAACCTCCGTAATGGCTGCANATTGCTAGATCATATGGTGGTTCTATCTATAATTGTTTGAAAAACCTCCGTAATGGCTGCACCACTTTACAGTCCCACCAACAGTGTCTAGGGTTCCCCTTTCTCTGCATCCTCGCCAGCGTTTGCTATTCTCTCTTTTTGATAATAGCTAGTTTAACACGGGTGAGATGACATCTCAACGTAGTGTCGATATGCATATATCTGAAGAATAGTGATGGTGGGCATTTTTTCACATACCTGTTATCTTCTTTTGAGAAATGTCTTCAGCTTCTTTCCCCATTTTTTAATGGGACATTTTTTTCTACTATTTAGTTGCTTGAGTTTCTTGTATATTTTGAATATTAATCCCTTGTCAGATGCATTTTTTTAAAATATTTTCTCCCATTAAGTTGGTTGTTTCCTTTGCTGTGCAGAAGCTATTAGTTTTGGTGTACTTCCCTTTTTTGCTCAAGTAGACATCTCAGTGAAGTGAGGTGAAACACACTCTCTCTAACCATACTCTCTTGGTAGATCACAATCAGAGGGGTACTGGAGCCCTCAGATTCTTACATATACAATTCTTCATTTGACAAGCTCTTGATAGACACCAGCACCCAGGTTTTTAACAAAGTTCCTAGGAATTTTGGCCCAAAGGCAAAATTTGTGTAACCCTGCAAAATACTGGAATCAAAATAAATTCTGTCCTCTAGCCAGCTACTCCCCCTTATCCAAATTCAGGTTTTCTGACTTCTTTCCCATTGG
>NW_007735071.1:48233-83240 GCF_000696425.1 Galeopterus variegatus
GTCCTCTAGCCAGCTACTCCCCCTTATCCAAATTCAGGTTTTCTGACTTCTTTCCCATTGGCAGTTTTCTTCCCATCAGTAATGCTGTTAGAGAAGCTCAGTGTTGGTTCACATTTGGTAAATTCTCACCATCTTGTCCTCAAGATGATTGGAGACTATGCAAATCGAATCATTTCTATCCCTGGAAACAGGTCTATATATGTATCTGAATTTTGAATGATCATGAAGTATAGGGTATTTTTGGAATCTTGCTATATAAATCCATTCAATGGGTCACATCTACCCCCAGTACAAGGGTAAGTACACTCAGCCTAGAAAATGTTGGCCCTCCATCAAATCCAAGGAAAGAGACAAAACCTCCAAAAACGCTGTCTGTAAAACCTAGCCTCAAATATGTTAGGCAGTCAAGTTGTTTATCCAGGGATTAACATATAAGACTTGTGAAGTGTATAAAACTAAGAGTGTTTGAGATGGTTTCAAAGTGCTAACATAACATAGTTTCTCTGCCTATGTTTTAATTGGATTAAAAACTTCACTCAATTCTTTGTTATCCTATGTAATTTAGACTGAAGACTCCAACATCCATAAACATTCCTTCCAAATGCTCCAGTTATTATCTCTGGCTCATCCTCTGGGGCAAACACAGCCACTACGTCAGTAGCTGGTTCGTAGTAGGTGCTCAATCATATTTGTAGAATTAATAAACATGAAAGCAAGAAAAAAGTCAGGTCGAAATATACGACACCTTTCTATCTTAAGGTACAGTCAATGGGAACATGTTGCTCTAACCAGCTAACAGTGCAAAGTGAATTGGATTTTCAATCTACCCAACTCCTGCTAGAGTTAAAAAGGCATCCTAGTTCCCAGTTTTATCCTCAGTAAGAGGTTATGAATTGAGATGGACTGGACTCCCCTAAAAGTCACATGCTTCACCTTGTTCTAAGGTACATCTGAGCTGCAGTGGGTGGGGCTGGAGGCTGGAGGAGCAAGGCCCTGTGACGGGGCACAATGCGGAGGCGGGTCTCCACCACCTTTCCTTTCCGCGTGGAGCCCTTGGAGAGAGAGGGTTGTCGGCGTACATGTCGCAAGCTCTTTGATTCACACCTTTCTCATCGGTCTGTACAATGCTTTGGTGCCTTAATAAGATTCAGCTGAAAAGAGGCTTCCTTTTTTTTTCCCCCCCCACAAATTGAAAGAGAAAATCTGTTTGGACATTTTTAAGGGAAATGGGGAAAAAAACTTCTGGACTTTTTAAAGGGAAATGGGGAAAAATTTTCTAGTTTTATTGCATTTTTCTTTTTTCTTTTAAAGTTGTTTTCTGTCTCTTAGCAGCTCTCCACTTTGTATGCTCATGGCAACTAACTGGATCTTTGAGGGATCAAACAAGAGAAATAATGAGGAAATATTTGTATTTCAGATTCATGGGCTTGAAGATCCAAATAGGACCCTACTCAACTGACTTTTTTAGTATAAAATTTTTGTCCAATTAGTAATTTAGGCATAGGTTAACAGTATCATTTTGCTGTTAGAGAAATTTTATCAAATGCTTATGCATTTTTAAACTTTACTTTTTATTGAGTTGTAATTTACACATAATAAAAAGCAAACATCTTAACTCTTCCATTCTATGAGTTTGACAGGTTTATAAATCCATAAAACTATCAACCAAATTAAGATAAAGAACATTCCTGTCACCAGAAAAAGGGTCCTTCCTGTCCCTTCCTAGTTAATTTCTTCCATCCTGAGGGGGACTTTGTTATTTCTGTCACCTTATATTAGTTTTACCTGTTCTGATCAGATAAAGAACATTCCTGTCACCAGAAAAAGGGTCCTTCCTGTCCCTTCCTAGTTAATTTCTCCATCCTGAGGGGGACTTTGTTATTTCTGTCACCTTATATTAGTTTTACCTGTTCTGATCTCATTAATATGTAATATATTATCAATTATTCTACATTTGGTTTATGTTGTTCAATATAATGTTTTGGAAATTCATTCATTTGTTGTATCAAGAGTATGTTCATTTTTATTGCTAAATAAAACTCTATTGTGAGGATGCACCACAATTTATTCTCCTGTTCATGGGGCGGGTTGCTCAGGATTTAGCAGTTACAAGAGGCTGAAGTGAACATTCTTTCATAAACCTTTTTTTGTGAATATGTGTCTACAATTTTCTTGGGCAAATACCTAGGAATTAAATTGGTAAGCCATAAGGATGTGTGTATTTAACTCTCAAAAAAACCTTTCAAATAACTTTTCAAAGTGGTTTTATCATTTTATACTTTCATCAGCAATGTATGAACATTCTAGTTGCTCCACGACCTTGCCAACGTTTGGTATGGCCATTAGTTTTTATTATAAAAAATCCATTTCAAGAGATGTAAAATTGTATGCTATTACAGTTTTAATTTATATTTATATTTCTCTAATTTATATTTTTCTAATGATTAACTAATGATATTGTAAAACTTTTTATTTATTGACCACTGTGTATCTTCTTTTGTAAATTGCTCAAGTTGTTTGCCATTTTTTAAGTGGGTGATTTGTCTTTTTATTGTTTAATTATTGAAGTTTTTATATATTCTAAATGAGGTCTTCACTGAGATATATGTTTGGGAATATCGTTCCAAGTTTGTGGCTTGTGTTTCATTTTCTTAATGGTCTATATATTGATTGAGAGAAAAGTTTTAATTTTAATAAAGCCCAATTCATATATTTTTTCTTATATGGTTATTGTCTGTTGTGTTGTGTTTAAATATTTTTTTCCTAACCCAAAGTCATGAACATAATCTCCTATTGGTTTTTTGAGGCTTAATTGTCTTAGCTTTTGCATTTAGAATCATTACGTAGATCAATTTAATTTTTGTGTATGGATGAGATAAGGGTTCAGGTTCTATTTATATCTATATAAAAATGCAGATGTTCTGGCACATTTCCTGTGACGGCTTCTTTCCAGTATTGAAGATTTTTATTTTGAGATCATTGTAGATTCACATAATTATAGATTATAAAATAATATAGAAAAAACCCATGTACCCTTTGCCACATTTCCCCCAATGGTAATACCTTGCAAGACTGTAGTAAATTATCACAACCATGATATTAACACTGATAGAATCAAGTTTCCATCACCACAGGATTCCTCATGTTGCCCTTTTAAAGCCACACTCACCTCCACCTTCAACCCCTTACCCCTGGCAACCACTAATTAGTTCTCCATTTCTACAACTTTGTCATTTCATGAAGAATATATAAGTTAAGTCATACTGTATGTAATCTTTGGGGATTGGCTTTTTTCATTCAGTGTAATTCCTTGCAGATTCATGCACACTGTCAAGTGCCTCAATGCTTTGTTCCTTTTTATTCCTGAGCATGATTCCATAGTATGGATCTACCACACAATTTGTTTAACTATTCACCTATTGCAGAACATCTGGATTGCTTCCAGTTTGGAGCTACTATACATAAAACTGCTATAACATCTGTGTACAGGTTTTTCTGTGGATATAAGTTTTCATTTCTTTGGGTAAATGCCTGGGAGTGAAATTGCTCAGTTGTTGGGTAGTTGCATATTTCGGTTTGTAAAAAATTGCCACACTGTTTTCCAGAGTGGCTGTACCATTCCACATTCCCACCAGCAAAGTATGAGTGATCCACTTGCTCTACATGTTCTCCAGCACTGGATGCTGTTGCTATTTTCTTTATTTTAGTCATTTGATAGGTGTGTAGTGATGTTTCATTGTGGTTTTAATTTACATTTCCATAATGGACAATGATGTTATTAAACATCTTTTCATGTGCTTATTTGCTATCTGTATATTCTCTTCTGTGAAATGTTTCATCATGTCTTCTGACAATTTTCTAGTGGGATTGTTTGCTTATTTTACTGTTGATTCTTGAGAGTTCATTATATATTCTAGCAACCAGTCCTTTGTTGGATATGAGGGCTGAAAATATTTTCTCCCAGTCTGTATCTATTAGTTTTATCCTCTGAGCATGGTCTTTTTCAGAGAAAACTCTTTAACTTTGATAAAGTCCAGTTCATAAATTTTTCTTGTGTGGATGATGCTTTTGATGTCAAGCATACAACTTTTTTTGCCTAGTCCTAGATTTCAAAAACTTTTTTCCATTTTTAAAAAAGTTTTATACTTTCACCTTTTCATTTAAATCTATGGCACATTTTTGAGTTAATTTTTGCATAATATAGAATAATTAGGATGTTTTATTTTTTATTTTTTATTTTTTGCCCATAGATAACTAATTCTTTCAGCACTACTTGTTGAAATAACTATCTTTCCTTCATTAGATTGCCTTTGAACCTTTGAAAGATCAACTGGGAATTGAGGTCAGTGAAAATGGTGGAATAAGAATCTCCCAAAATCTTCTCTTTTATAAAAGCAATGATAACACTGGCAAAAGGTCATCAAAATCAACTTTTTAGTACTCTGGAAATTAACCAAAGGCTTGCAACAATTCCTGGGCATTCTTCTGAGAAAAGTGGCTGAATCTTGGTAAGAACAGCAAACTTTGTGGTGTTTGAAGAATAGAGTTGGAGCTCTTTCAAACCCTCATTCTCAGATAATTATTATTATTTGACCTGTTTGATAGTTTCTTGAAAACCCTACTTAGAGAACTCGTCTTATTTAAACCTGACCCAGAGCCCACCATGTGTGAAAAACCTTCCCCAAAGAGTGTTTGTTTAAAACAATCAGTAGCAATGGTTTAACACTGAAGGTGCCTGAGGCACTGATAACAGTTTGGACAAATAGTAAGCTAAAGGTAAAACTTAAAAAGAAAACCAGGGGAATGTTCTTTGTGGATTTTGAAAAGCTCCAACACATTCCTGAGAATGTAGAAGGTCCTGTGCAGGTGTAGGGCTCTGTGCATGCTCAGGAAAAACCTGAAAAGGCCCTAATCTCTCACCTCTGGCTGATCTTGAGGCTTTATAAAACTAGGAAATGAAGGCTTAGGCAGAGTTGTAAACTTTCTGGTCAGGTCTTGAAGGCACATTGAACACATATACAAAGCTGGTCAGCAAAGAATGGGAGACTTATTGGATATGGGTATGACAACACCCTCTGTCCAATCATTAGTTAACTAATATGCTAATGGAGCAGAAATGTAAGTGACCACACATGACAAGGAATACACATATTACAGAATGTTGAAGAAAGTCACCAAATAAGCAAATAATAACAACAAATAGCTACCAAAAACCCTGCAGAGGGGAGAGAATATGATTCTCAAAGTATCCAAATTATATTATTTAAAATGCCCCTGCAAAGAAATGAGAAAAAAATGGCCCATACGCAGGTAATAGTGAATAAAACCTATCCCCAAGAAAGCCTCAGTGTTGGACTTAACTAGACAAAGAATTTAAATAAGCTATTTGAAATATGTTCAAAAAACTAAAGGAAACCATGTCTAAAGAACTAAAATATGATAATGCTACCTCTCTACCTAAATAATACCAACAAAGAGATAGAAATTATAAAAACAGAACAAAATAAAAGTATAAAGTTAAAAGTCAAATAATTGAAATGAAGAATTTTCCAGAGATGCTGGTAATTGAGCAGAAAGAATAGAGCAGCAAGAGGAAAGAATCAGTGAACATGAAGACAGGAAAGTAAGGTTATCCAGACTAAAGAACTGTTATGACAAAATTACACTTAGAAAAATTTGTCAAGGTTATCTAAGTTATCAAATTAATTGATAAAATGTTTATTATAACTCTATTACCTGTGGTAATAGCTCATCTTTTATTCTTTTTATTTGTAAATTGTGTTTTCTTTATTTTTCCCTTGAACAATCTAAGGTTTTATCAATTCATTAATATTTTTTTAAAAATTGGTTTTGTCCATTATCTCTTTTATTTATCTCTTTTCTGATTTCCCTATGGTTTTTCAATTTTGTTTTTCTTTTTTTTGGCAGCTGGCTGGTACAAGTATTGAACCCTGGAACTTGGTGTTATCAGCACCACACTCTAACTAATCAAGCTAACCAGCCATCCCTATTTCTTTTCCATGTCATTGATTTCTGCTCTTGTGTTTATTATTTCCTTTCTTCTATTTACTTTAGGTTTAACTTTGTTCCCTATGTTTTTAAGGTGAAAACACAAATTATTAATTTTAAAATCAGTCTTCCTTTATCATATAAGCATTTGGAATTGAAAATCCCCTATAAGCACTGCTTTAGCTGCAGCCTGCACATTTAAACCTGTTATATTTTTATTATCTTTTTGTTTGAAATGTTTTCTGATTTTCCTGGTAATTTCTCCTATAACCCATGGGTTATTTAGAAGTGTGTTCCTTAATTTTTAAATATTAGGGATATTACAGATATCTGTTTGAAGCTGATGATCTGAAATTTGATGATATATGTTTTTCTGGACAAGAACATGGTGTAGTTTGGTGAATGTTACATGTGCACTGGAAAAAATGCATACTCTGCCAGTGTTATTTATAGAGTTCAAAAAATGTAATTAGATAAAGATGTGTTGTTTCAGTTTGCTATGACCTATTGATTCTCATTTATTGTCAATTGTTTAAAAGTATTTTTAAAACATCTGAATGTAATTGTGCATTTGTCTATTCCTTATTTTTAGCTCTGTCCATTTTCGCTTCATGTAGTTTGAAACTCTAGGCATCAGAGGAATGCTGCATTGCACAACTTTAGGGAGCCCCATTCACTCCAAATAAAACACTTTTATGTGTGCCTTTTACGTTCTATTCTATATGCACAATATTCTAGTGGAATTCCTCAATCTCTGTGGCTCTGCAAGTTTATTTGGTGTTCCATTTTAACTCTTCAATAGACATTTTTAATGTATCTATTTGAGTCCTGGCCTATAGGCTATGAGTAGAATCTTCGTGAATCACTTCCAAGCTGAAGCGTATAGGAGTAATTGTGAGATCTCCATGCTCTCTCTTCCTGATCTAAGTGACCGTTATATAACAACTTCTGGTTAAGATGGCAAAATCACACAATCGAAGCAGCCTGGACTGCCCCATCACTGCAGAAGGGCTGCCTAAAGCTGTAACACATTTTGTGTGAGTAAAAAATAAACTTTGGGTGTGTTAAGCAACCGAAATTGTGAGCTGTCTTGATTAATACAGGAACTGTCTTAAATAGCTTCATTATAATTTATTCTTTGTTAAAACTAGATCGTATATTTCTCATTGTCTGTATTTAACCTAGTGTGAAGGTTTTTAAATACTCCTTGTCTACCAAAAGAGAGTGAATAGCAGACCCCCTGGATCAAGCATAGATTGAGCCTGGCATTAGTGTTTCAATCTCTTCTCCAACTTAGTAATGGAAAAACCTGCCCTTTCACATTGCCCTGATCTAGGACTGCTGAAGTCCGCAAGTGCCACAGGCCACTTCTCTGGCCTGAAATCTAGGAGGGATTAGAAAACCACGTTGATTAAAATATGCACATTACAAAATACAATTTTTATTTGACTTTCATGCACATGTCTTTGTAGCTCACATGGCTTTCAGATCCTGCAGGTTGATAGTTAAAGGAAGAGGACCCAGACAACAGAAAGGCTTGTTTTGTTTTCTCCCCTCCCACAGGACAACAAACGGAACACAGGCTACAAAGGTAAGTCAGCTTTTAGTGTTTAAAAAGCAATAATTTATTTGGTAAAAGATATGGTGAGAGCAACATCATGGCTTTATTTCCCAAGGACCTGCTCTGTGTGAGTCTCTGGAGATACATACCTGGGAAGACTCCAGCTATGTTCTCTCAAGGAGTTTCCTGCCTTTGGTGGTTCAGGGAGAGACAGACATTATTTAAAACCGTAAAGGGTACAGTCTCAGCTCTCTTTCTTTCATATCCTTTACATTCTCCCAAGGCAATCTTTCTCATCATATGTTTCAACTTTCATCTATATTTTAAGGATTACAAAATCTGTAAGCCTGGCCAAAATTTCTCTCCTGCAACTCCAGCCCTATATATCTAACTGGATAGTAGGTAGGAATAGCTGGGTGTATCCCCAGGGGCAACATTAATTCAATGTGTTTAAAGCTTAACTCATCATCTTTGTCTTCCAAATCTGCTTTCCTTCTGTAGGCCCTATCGTGGTACAAGTATTTGCTTAAACAAGTTTGTAAAATTTACTTCAGATCACCTAATCAAACTCCTTTATTCTTTCATTATTTCCACAGTCTACAAGCTGCATTTCTGCCTCAGAGTCTTTGCACTTGCTAATTCCTCAAACTAGAAGGCCTCTTTTCTAGATACCTACATGTCTTGCTCTTTGACTTCCTTTAAGTCTTTTTTGCTATTTTTTTATTGGTTATGAATATTCATGTGATACAAAGCTGATTGTAGCCCCTCATGCCCAAGATGTGAAGGCCAGATCCATACTGGCAGCATTCTCATTACCACAAACGGAGTTTATACCCCACCCCCAGTCCCCCCAACCAATTATCCCCAACCTCCCTGCCCCTCCCCCTTTCACCACCACTCCACTTTGTATCCCAGGGTATGTTCTCTCCCTCTGGAAGTACAATGCACCACTGTGGTCTTTCTTTTCTTCCTTCTGTCTCTCTTAGCTCCCACTTATGAGTGAGCACATGTGGTATTTATCCGTCTATGCTTTGCTTATTTCACTCAACATAAGTTTCTCCAGGCTCATCCATGTTGTTACAAATGGGAGAATATCATTCTTTTTTCTGGCAGAGTAGTATTCCATGGTGTATATATACCACAGTTTCCTTATCCAATCATCCATCGATGGACATTTAGGTGGGTTCTATATCTTGGCTATTGTAAACAGAGCTACAATGAACATGGGAGTGCAGGTATCCTTTTGGCATGATGAATTCCATTCCTCTGGGTATATACCCAGAAGTGGGATTATTGGATCGTATGGAAGATCTATCTGTAGATGTTTGAGAAAACTCCATACTATTTTCCATAGTGGTTGTACTAATATACAGTCCCACCAACAGTGCAGGAGTGTTCCCTTCTCTCCACACCCTCACTGGCATTTGTTATTCTCTGTCTTTTTGATTATAGCCAGTCTAACTGGGGTGAAGTAATATCTCAATGTAGTTTTAATTTGCATTTTCCTGATGAATAGTGATGTTGAGCATTTTTTCATGTACCTGTTGGCCATTTGGGTGTCTTCCTTTGAAAAAATGTCTATTCAGCTCCTTTGCCCATTTTTTTAGTTGGGTTATTTGTTTTTGTACTGTATAATTGCTTGAGTTCCTTGTATATTGTGGATATTAATCCCTTGTCGGATGCATAGTTAGCAAAAATTTTCTCCCACTCTGTAGGTTGTCATTTCACTCTGTTGATTGTTTCCTTTGTTGTGCAGAAGCTTTTTAGTTTGATATAGTCCCATTTGTTTATTTATTTTATTTTATTTATTATTTATTTATTTATTTACTGCTTGTGCTTTCGGACTCATGTTCATAAAGTCTGTGCTCAGACATCGTTCCGGAAGTGTTTCACCTAATTTTTCCTTAGTAGTTTTACAGTTTCAGGTCTTCTAATTAAGATTAAAATCCAGGGCCGAACCCATGGCTCACTCAGGAGAGTGCAGCGCTGGGAGTGCAGCGGCGCTGGGAGCACCGAGGCCGCAGGTTCGGATCCCATATTGGGATAGCTGGTGCACTCACTGGCTGAGTGCGGTGCGGGTACCACCAAGCCAAGGGTTGCAATCCCCTTACAGGTCACACACACACAAAAAAAATTCCATTGTGAGTTTATTTTAGTATATGGTGAAAGGCACATACCTAGTTTCATTCTTCAGCATATGGATATCCATTTGCCAGCACCACTTGTTGAAAAGGCAGTCTTTTCCCCAATGTTGATTTTTGTTGCTTTTGTCCAATAGCAGATGGTTGTAAGCCTGAGGGGCGATTTCTGTGTTCTCAATTCTGCTCCACTGGTCTGAATGTCTATTTTTATGCCAGTACCATGCTGTTTGTGTTACAATAGCTTTGTAGTATAATTTGAAGCCAGGTAGTGTTATGCCTCCAGCTTTATTTTTTTTTGCTCAAGATTGCTTTGGCTATTTGGAGTCTTTTGTTGTTCCATATGAAAGTTAAGATTGTTTTTTTCCATTTCTGTGAAGAATGTCATTGGTATTTTGATGGTGATTGCATTGGATCTGTAGATCACTTTGGGTACTAAAGACATTTTCACAATGTTAATTCTTCCAATCCAAGAGCATGGAATATCTTTCCATCTTTTTTTGTCTTCTTTAATTTCTTTCAGTAGTGGTTTGTAGTTTTCATTGTGGAGGTCTTTCACCTCCTTCGTTAAATTGATTCCTAAGGGGCTGAGCCCGTGGCACACTCGGGAGAGTGCGGCACTGGGAGCACAGCAGCACTCCCGCCGTGGGTCCGGATCCTATATAGGGATGACCGGTGCGCTCACTGGTTGAGCGCGGTGCAGCCGGTCTCAAAAAGGACAAAAAAAAAAATTGATTCCTAAGTATTTTATTTTTTGTGTGACAATTGTAAATGGGCTTAATTTCTTTATTTCTCTTTCTGTCAATTCATTATTTGAGTATATAAATGCAACTGGTTTGGGGGAATTTATTTTGTATCCTGCAATGTGACTGAAGTTATTATATATTTAAAAAAAATAAGATCATAAAACCTTTCCTAGAAGTCCCTGGAATTCTCTTTTCTTAGGCCAAGAGTGAGTTACATCACATCTCTTCAATAAGGCAGGTTGAGAAAATAAGCTTTGGGCTTTTCTTTTGCACAGTTAAAGGAGGTAATGGAGAAGCACGTTGGGAGTGGATCAGGTGCGTCATCTGCTGTTGCCACTATTCCCATCCATTCTTCACCAGTGGGGTCTCACCATTTATTCTTTATGTTTCAGTTCCACCATCACTTTCTTGAGAGTCTTTTCCTTGACTGCCTCATCAACATCCACTTCAGGTTCTCTTATTAAAATCTCATAGAATAATTTTTCAACAGTGACTTATGTCAGCCCTTTCTGCTCCCTCTTCCAAACACGAGCTTTTTCAGATTTTCATTCAGCTGACTTCTTAGCTCAAACAGCACCACCTCCCAGCCCTGTAACTTTGAAATCTATGACTAATTTTTTTTCTTCATAGCACTTATTGATACCTGAAATTATTTTTTCATGAGTTTATTTTCTGTTTTCCCCAGTAGAGTAAAATATCAATAGGACAAAATCTTTTACAGCTGTGGGCCTCAGGCCCAAAAATAGTGCATGGCCTTTGATAAAACTAAGGTTTATTCTAGTCCCCAAAGATCAAATTTTTTGGAAGACATATGAGTAAATAAACCAATAGTAAAGTTATGCTTATATGAGTGTTTTTATCTCCCTCCAAATGAATGATTGAGTAACATGAGTTCAAAGGTTTTTCTGACCTAAAGTCTGGTGGTAAATGTTCAGAGTCAAAAAACATTGAAATCTAGGGCTATGGTATTCAACTCTGAAAACTGCCCAAAGGAGTCAGAAAACTGAATTCAACATTTATCACAAGTTGTTAATATCTTAATTCATAGAGAAATGTATAAAATTCCAAATACAGATATCCAGAAAATGTAGAATGTCTCAAAGAGCCATATTAAAACTTTGGTAAATAATTTACACAATCCCTGACATGTAAGGCATCAGATTTAAAAGGGATGTAATGTCTAATCATGTAAATTAACAATTAGAATGTCTACTCAGGATTGAAGCCATTTTGAAACCATGATCATTTTTTATTTTCCCTAAAGTTACCTTTTTTATTCTTTCCCCTAAATATGAAAACAGAAAATTTGGTTCCAAAAAAATATAATTATGAAGTCACATTGTAAGTGAGGATAATAATTTTACAGTTTGAGTAGCGAGTAAGGAGCTTGCTGAAAGTGCCGGGCAACTCCAAGGCTCTCAACCTCTCTCCACATCAATTTATCAGACTCCAATAAAGGGTAATAGATGAGCTTAATCAAGAGGGAAATGTAAGTGACACTGCCAAATGTAGCATCAATAGTAATTTCAAGCTGAGTAGCTAACAAGTACTGCCACAGAGCATTATACCACCTCCAACTCCAGGTAAAGTTTCTTGATTCTGGTAAGGAACGTGGTCTAAAGAGCACACAAAGATCCCTGGGAACTTCTTAATTTTCAATGCCTCAGATATGGCAGGACCAAATGGTGCCTTCATATTCAGCTACTTCATTATCATAACCACTAGGAAGTTTTATCAGATTTGTACTCTCGGAGCCCCAATTTCCTGTTTCAGAAATACAGCTCTTAAGGGTGGTCCCTCTCCCACAATTACTCCATAACACATAATTCCCACAGTAGCTATGGAAACCTGGGTTTTCAACTGCAAACGTCATGCATCTATTAGTACTCCAAGAATTCCTGCTAGATGTATTCCAAGACTATCTTAAAAGAACCACATTACTAAGGGCATAGAAGGGAGCTTAGAAAAGTATAGATATAGTATTTTCCCACATGAAGAACAAAAAAAATGGAAAATGAAGTGGTGGAAGAATTGGAAGAAGAAGAGGAGGAGGAAAGGAGAAGGGAGAGAGGAAGAGGGATCCACTTAAGACATTTAGGAACAGAAAGGCCACCTGCTTTTTTTGAGAGTTATTACCCCTTTTCTTTCTATCCTCTGGCACAAATAGGACTAAAGCCTAATTTGAATGTCACCTCTTTCTATTGTCCTTGCTTCCCTCCAAACTTAGTAAATGTTTATGTAGTTCTTTCTACTATTTATTATTATTATCAAAATTTTCTACTATTGAACACATGCTTTTCTGTTTTGTCTTCACAACTAGAACAATTTGCAGTCTTTCCCCCAAAAGTATGTGACATGCTTCTAGGATCACAGAATGTTCTCCATGAAGATTTTCCCATTCATTATTGGATTAATTGATTGTCTTTCGTATTCTGCATTAGCCTCTATTACAGCATATAGAGCAGCTTTTGTTTCTCACTGTCCCACTGCTGCAACCTCCACCTCCACCCTGGCTCCCACCACATCTCAGTGGACAAACGCCAAACTTTGATAGGTTCCTGCATCTGAATTTTAGACACCCCAGGAAAGGGCAGCCCAGTTAAAAACATTAGTTTTTTATTTGTCTCTGTGTGGTTTTGATATATTGGAATGTATTCTCTGGAGATATTTACCCAATGAATCAAAAGATTTGCAATTCTCTCATCAGAGTAATTCTTAATCCCTTTCCATCATCTTAGCTTCAGTGCCAAAGCTGTGAGGAAGAATTAAATTATTCCTTCTTCATACAACTTTAATGCTTTTGGGGGGCATCTCAGTATACTGGGCAGACCCATTGCAAAAATACATCTACAGATAGGTAGTTTGTTTTTCTGTTGTCGCCATCAGCAGTAAAAGAAGCAACTTCATTTTTCAGACAGTGTTCTGGTTTTAATTTTTTGAAGCAAGAAGGAAGGTGAAAAAGACTTGGAAAAAACCCTGAAAGATATTCATGCTTTTTTCAAGGGCTTAGGTGCCTGACTCTAAAAGTTGGCTTGGCTCATAGCAGTTTTTCAATAAATGTTGACTGAAGTAGATTTGCACAGTACTTATTTTTGTTGAAAGTGCCTCAGTACTTTTTAAGAGAAAAAATTTATGATTGTCAATACTGTTGGCTACTTTTCTGACCAAGGCTATTTTTCAAACATATTATCCATGACATCCTTTCAATAGTGTAAAATTGGTAGCCTTGAGGGTAAGCTTTTGCATATACCAAAATTTCCAGTTTCCATCCTTAATCCTATGTATTTCTGTACCCTCAGCTTACATAATTGTCTGGAATCATTTTCCATACTAATCACTAGCTCTTATAGTGAGAGACCATGTGGGCATCCAGTTCCTATTCTACTGAAGTCAAAGAAGCAAAGCTCAGTAAAGATGGCTTTGGAGGACATGCTAGGGATTAACTTCCACTCCTGACACTGGTGGGGAAGGGCGTATTTCTGTACCCTCAGCTTACATAATTGTCTGGAATCATTTTCCATACTAATCACTAGCTTTTATAGTGAGAGACCATGTGGGCATCCAGTTCCTATTCTACTGAAGTCAAAGAAGCCAAGCTCAGTAAAGATGGCTTTGGAGGACATGCTAGGGATTAACTTCCACTCCTGAGCTAGGGATTAACTTCCACTCCTGACAAAGGTGTACATCTGTCCTATTTCCCTCATCTGGGAATTCTGCCTGTGGCTCTTATATGATCAATCTCTACCAGGTTGGCTCATAATCACTTCTAGCACTTGGCAGAAAGAACTGAGAAAGCCACTCCATAAATATTTGCCACATGTATAATTTTCAGCATTCTTAGTTGCTTACTGTTTCCATTTGACTTATTTCGTCATTTTCATGGCTGCTTCTACCTGAATGGACAAAGGCCTCTCTTTTCAGCTTGATAATCAAGCCCAAGATATTCTCTCTCTCAGATCACTTCAAAGAAGAGTCTCAGTTCCAAGATTATGAAGCGTCCCCCTCACATTTTCTCTTCAATGCTCAAAAGGAAGTGTGCAATTGATGTAAATTTTGGTGTTCTTTTTCCCCCATGTATATGAAAAAAAAAAATGTCAGTGCTCTGATTAGATGACTTCAACTAGACCTGGAAAAATCATGAGGTTGAAGAACTTTCTCTACAACAGCTTCTCCCTGTGTTCCTTCTCTGTGTCCTTCATTTCAACATCTCCTGCTTCAGAGTGACCACAAAATGATGAGGACATAGCCTTGCCTGTCTCCATAGATGAAGTCTATTTATATAAAGCACATTACTATGTTAATCACTGTTTTATCTACTTCTAAGCTGCCTTCGTTGTGAAAACACAACATAAATCTGGCCTCTCCAAATTGTCTCTGAGAAAAAGAATTGAGAGAAAAAAAAAAAAAAAACATCCTCTCTTGGGCAACATAAATCTGGCCTCTCCAAATTGTCTCTGAGAAAAAGAATTGAGAGAAAAAAAAAAAACAACCATCCTCTCTTGGATTTTCTTACACTTTTCTTTTCCCTTCTAGAATTTGGTCAAAGTTATTCCCAATATTCCCAGCTCTCCTTCTGCAGTAGGGTTTCTTATGGCCCTGTCACCCCTAACCCAAGTGTAGGCAAAGATTACTGTTTATTCTCAGTGTCACAGAGGCAGCTTCAGGCTCTCAACAAAACTTTACCAAAACACAGAATGAAAAACTTTCAAAAAGTGATGACAAAAAATATGGATAACTTGAAAACAGTCACATTTTCAACGTGTATGTTTTTGACTTTAAGCATTCCAGTAAACGGAGAGCAGAACTTTCCCTACTGAGTACAAGAAAGCTCCCCTCCATAGATAAGAACACATTAGTCTGGGAATTGTTAGGGTAACTCCAAAGATAGCTTTTTCTTCCCATCTTGATTTCTGGGCCTATTGCCTACAAATTCTGTTTTGTTTTTTTTTCATCTTTAAGGTTCAGGATATATAAACTCTAAAATGGAACACCATCTTGGTTCAACCCTCTTGATCAGAAAGTCATGTACACCATTTTTGGTTTCCAGTCAAAAGAACATCACCTTTGAAATATAGGTCAGTCATGACTGATAATGTAAAGACATGGGACTATGCAGTAATTCAAATCCTAGCTATGTCATGTACTACTCATGTGATCTTGGGCATATTACCTTCTTTCCTTGCTTCAGTTTCCTTATTTATAAAATGGGAAGAATTATAGTACTTACTTCACAGTGTTTTTGTCAGTTTGTTTATTTAGGATTAAATGAATTGATTCAAGTGAAGTTCTCAGAAAAGGCTTTGAATCTTGTTTTTGCTGATATTGAAACTCCAGAGAACAAGGAAATGATTCCTCTCTTCCTGGCCCATCTCCAGCCATCAGTGAACTATTTTATATCCTTTTATCATATTTAACTCAGGTCTACCCAAATTCATTCCCAGGGAAATTATCTTGTAAATACATGCCTATGGCAGTTATGATCCTTTAATCTTTCAATAACAGTTGTTCAAAAAATATTGATTGGTCACCTGTTATATTATAGGTGTTATTCTAGGTGCTAAAGATGTAAAGGTGGGGGTGTGGCGAAAAAAGAAAATACAGTACATCCCTGCTCTCACAAAGAAAAAAGCATCAATGCAGATGCTTAGTAAAAGTGTCTGCTTTGGAATTACACAGTATGGTAGCAAATCTCCACAGATGGTCTCCAGCCAACTGTGACTACAGGTATTCATGCCCTTGTGCAGTCACCCCCAACATTGGAGCTGTACTGTCCCATGACTCATTTTAACAAATAAAATGTAGTGGAAATAACACCATGCCATTTTCAGGCCTATGCCTTAAGAAGGCTCACAGTTTCTGCTTTTGTGCTTTGAGTTGTCATGTAAGTAGTCCAGCTACCCTGGTAGACAGACCCCGTGGAAAGACCATGTGCAATGGGAGAGGCCATAAAACTACATGAGGAGAGAGAACCCTGGCCATCCTTGCATTCTAGCTAAAATCAGCCTTCCAGCCAACCCCACCCAGGCCCCAGATGTGAGAGTGGGGCCTCCTGGATGTTCTAACTCAGTCACAAGTGCAGGTGACTGGAGACTCAGGCAATGTCACATGGAGCAAAGGGGTGGCTCAGCCCAACCCAGTCAGCCCACAGGATCATGAGAGGAGATACCATGGTTATCGTTTTCAGCTGGGAAGTTTCAACCTGATCAGTTATGTGTCAATAGGACTAATCACATGGGAACCTCTTTGTCATTTATAGATGGACAACATTGTTAAAATTACTGAACTTTCATAAGACTGTTTCTTCACCTCTAACATGGGACAGAAGTAATGTTTCACAGAGCTAATGTAAGCACCAGATACAATATATGTAAAATTCCTGGCATTTTGTGTTAACCAATGGTAGTAATTGTGGGTGGTTTGAAGTTATTAGTTTTCTGACACATTCTCCCCCCAAATTTTTACTTCAAATTAAGATCCTATGACCATAAGGCTTACCCCAAGTTGCTGTTCATATTTGACCAAGGCTGCTTCTTCCCTGTATGTGTATGAAGTCAGGGCTGAATGTGAGTAGCCTTCACTCCATACACAGAATTCAGGAGTAAAGAACCTACACCCTATCTGACATATTCTGTATTTTTTAAACAACCCTCTTGCTTTATTTTGTATAACCAAAATTTGTATCTGCTTGTTATGTCAACATCAAGTAATTAAAATTGTTGTTAAACATGGCATTTCAAAGTTCTCACCCTTTCTTCCAATTTAATGCTTCCTGAGAAGCTTTGGAAGATTTGCCAAGTAAATGATGTAGAATGTGGGATGTTTGGGGTAAGACAAATCTCATTTATTTTTACTGTCTTCATTCACCCTGGCATATAATACCTGCTCCATGCAGACTGAAATATTGCAGACGTGTTCAAAATAATATTGTGCTGTGGAGACACCTGAATCCCTTATCTGGTTAGTTTCATTTTGAACCCTCACCCACAAAGTTTCTTCATGTGTGTATGTTAAAAACTTGAGCATCTTGTGCACTTGCTCCTGGCACCAGGTGCCACCCATCCAGCCACAGAGAACTTGAAAAGAGATTTTTCTCACACTTGTTTCTTTCCTTTTGTGCCAGATAATCCTCTACTTACAAATAGGAGTTTTGTCTTTTTTCTACAAGTTGTTGTGGAGTACACTAACATTTACAAAGCAAATGTATTTCACAAGGCCTAGTTTCCAAAGCCCTGTAGCTTCAGGTTTAGCCTAACTTCTTAAAATTACATATAGAAATGTTAACCGTGCAAAAGACAGGAAACTTTCCCCAGGCTAAAGTCTCTGTTGAAGATAAGAATTGTTACACAGCAAAATTGCTGGCTCAAAGGGTAGATGTCTTTGGTGCAGGTTAACCTTACTTAATTGTTATGTAAACATACTAAGGAAATTGCTATAGGGAAAGAAAATGTTTGCTAGGAACAAGCTTTTGTTGGTGGGTTGACTTAACCTTTTGCAAATTGCATTTTGGAATGTCACTTTGTTATCTCACTGATGTTATCAGCTCCTATTGTTAAACTATACAACTATACATAGTCATAACTCCACCTATGTTCTTTTTCTGTGACTTTCTGGCCTGGAGAATAGATACTGAGAGAGAACCCCAGTTCAGTGTTAATTTCCCAAAGGAGGAATGCCTCTCTCTTGAGGGTTCCAGGAAGTTAACCCCTTCGGGGTGTCTCACTGCTCAGAGAAAATATGCTTTGAGTAATCCTTTGCATCTCCATCACCCAGGGAGGAGAGGTGGCAAATATGTGTGAGGACAAAGAGAGTACAACAATTTGTCTTTACATTTATCATCATATTTCAACATTTCATTTATTATATTTTTGATTTAATAAAGTCATCCCACTGCATTTAATCTACCTTTACACATTCTTTTGAGAGTGTCCATTCATATACAAATTAGTACAGTCAATAGGGCATACAAATTAGGCATTTTACTGGTCAGTTGTTTTTATTCTGAAAGTTTGAAAAAACTTCTCAGTATTTTAGTACATGCTTTGGATTTGAACAAATATACATAATTGTATGAATAGTTCAATTTCTATATAGTTTTCTTTCTCATCTCTTCTGTTTTACTGAGCCATTGACATTTTTTAGATTAAAAGCTCCTAGAAGGCAGGGATTGTGAACAGTCTTTACCCCTAGGCAGAATAAATACTTGTTGCCATGTCTTAGGCTTAGAATAAGTTTTTGAGGTTGTGCTGTTCCTTTCTATAGCATTACTGTTTCTCCCCTCTGATCATCAGTGTGAATAAATTGTTTTAAGATAGTGTAAAACCTGAGTATATGCTTAAAATATAATTTCTAGCAAATAAGTACTCTATTGAATTAACATCTATTTATAATAATACTGACTGAAATCAGAAATTATTCTTGGGAGCAGATTTTAGAAAAGTGTGATTAATAGAGGCTGAAGAGTAAAGAAAAGCCAGGAGGAAAGCAAACTTGAAGACATCTGTATCAGTTATCTCCTGTCACAATAATATAGCACAACAAACAACCACAGCAGCTTGGTGGCATACAATAGATATTAATTTTTTCTGTAAGTCTATGTCTGGGTTGGGTAGCTCTGCCTATCTGAGCTTGGCTTGCTCATGCCTCTGTAGTTGCCTGGCTGGTCTAGCAGGGACTTGGTTGGGGTGACCTGGCTCTGATCCACTGGTTCTCTCTCTCTCCAGCAGGAATATACTCATGCAGAAGCAGGAATCTGAGAGAGAACAAAAGAACACAAAAACTCTTGCAGCCTACACCTCAAGACCCAACCACACAATCCTTTACAGTCCCTTCTACTGGCCCAAAGCTATCACAAGACCAACCTAAATTCAAGGGGTGAAGCAATATACCCCATCTCTTGCTGAGAGGAGGTCCAAAATCCTATTGTAGAGAAAATCTACAGAGCAAGGACATTAATCAGGGTCATCAATCTAATCTATTGCTACAAACTTTACTTATTTAAAATAATTCAGATAGGCAAAAAGGGCATTACCAAAAAAAAAAGAGGAATCATTTCTATTAAATGAATTGAAAACTAGTGGGGAAGAGAGAAGAAACCAATATTTATTCATTTATTCAATAGACATTTACCAGTTGTCTGTTAAGTTTCAGGATTCACACTGGGTACACATATGATCAAGATATAGTTCCTATTCTCAAATAGTTTACAATCTCATAAGTTAGTATGGGACAAGCATCATTTGGATGGTGTTTTGAATATTTGCTGGTCAGTGATAGGATAAATGCTAACAAAGTATGAAATTCTCAGAAAAAAAATTCTCTTAGACTTCATAAGATTGTCTTTCAGTGACAATCCTTCAGTGTTTAGAATATGCTAAAAAATGAAGAAAATCTAAATGTCTGTGAAGGGTAATTCTAGATGTCAACTTGGTTAGATGAAGGAATGCTGAGAAACCTGGTAAAGCAATCTTTTCAGGTGTGTCCATGAGGGTGTTTCCAGCATAGATTAGTATGAGAGTCTGAGTGGCCTGGGTGTGAAAGACCCACCCTCAGTGTGGGTGGGAACCGTCCAATCTGCTGGGGGTCCAGAGAGAACAAAAGACAGAGGAAAGAGGTGAAGCTCTCGCTCAATCCGCTGGAGCTGGGATACACTCTACTCTCCTGTCTGTGGACATCAGAGCTCAAGACTCTTCAGCTTTCGGGTTCCAGGACTGACACCAAAGACACCATCACCTTCCCTGGCTTTGAGGCCTTTGGACTTGGACTGAGCCACACTACCAGCATCCAGTTTGCAGATGGCCTATCGTGGACTTTTCTTCATAGTCATGTGAGCTAATTCCCCTAATAAATCCCTCTCATACAATTTTAACATATCCTATTGATTTTGTCTCTTTGGAGAACCCTGATTAATACAATGTCCAAGACAGATTGATGTGTACACTCAATTTCCCTGTATAACTCTTTTCTTTTTCCTTTTTTTTGTGAGCAGAGAAAAGGATGCACCTCAGCTGGCAGAAAATACGTTAATAGACCTTCCTAATAGTAAGGCAGAAACTTCTAGTATGATGTAGGAGCCCCTCAGAAATAAGTGACCTGACAGCCCAGACCAGGGCAGGAGCCCCATCAGGTCCTCTGATCTCCAGGTCAGTGAAGACAGAGAATATCTAGGATGCAACCTGTTCATTCTCCCTTCTGTGTGTCATTGAGAACAGGTAAGAGGAAAAAGAAAAACTGACAATTCAAAGTTATCCATAATTCAATGTCTATGTACACAATACATATACACACTACATCATACATATATACACACATTATACTCACGTGCATGTTGAACCAATCAATCAACAGTGGAAAATCTTTGGCCTTGAATTTGTTCTTGGAGACATCTCTCAGACCTCTCTGTGGAGGCCATGAGAGCTGCGTGAAGGGAAAAAGCCTGAGAGCTGGAGTATACATATATACACACATTATACTCACGTGCATGTTGAACCAATCAATCAACAGTGGAAAATTTTTGGCCTTGAATTTGTTCTTGGAGACATCTCTCAGACCTCTCTGTGGAGGCCGTGAGAGCTGCGTGAAGGGAAAAAGCCTGAGAGCTGGAGGTGAGAGGTCCCTTGATTTGAAAAGTGAATTTCAGGATGAAAATAATCAGGTAGAACCAATGCCACATGGTTGTTTATGTGTGTGTGTGTGATTGTGTGCATGTGAATGCATGTGATTATGCCTCGGTGTTCTGTGTGTAATGGGGCCTTAACACCAGCTCACAGAAGCTGCTCTGCTTTGAGTTGGTATTTTTTTTAAGGTAGAACCAATGCCACATGGTTGTTTATGTGTGTGTGTGTGATTGTGTGCATGTGAATGCACGTGATTATGCCTCGGTGTTCTGTGTGTAATGGGGCCTTAACACCAGCTCACAGAAGCTGCTCTGCTTTGAGTTGGTATTTTTTTTTTAAAAAATCAAGCCATGTTTTTTTGTTTTTTTTTTTCTTCCCGTTCTCAAAGACAAGCAGTTTACAGATGCTGAATCCTTTTTTAGGAATAGTTCTCAATGCATCATTCAAATATCCTTTGAGCTGAGCACACGATATGCACATCATGAATACATATAATCACCATGCTGTCCTTTGTGAAGATTTTGAAAATAGCATCTGAAAGAGCCAACCGTGGGTCTCCATTTGAGGATGTGATTTGGCGAATGTGGCTGAACTGATGCTGGCCACATATTTCCTCTTTAATGTGCCCTGCTCCATCTCCTGTGGTTTGAAACACTGAACATATCAGTGGTTCTAGGAGTTTAAAAGTAAATCACAAGTTCTGGACCCCTGTAAGAATTATATGGCTTATTCTGTCTAATGCCAAATGTACTTGTGGAATTTTAACACATGGCATACAACTAGTTTTTAAAAAGATTGTCACCTTAAAACTAGCTAATTTCATCCTCTTTTAGGTTTACTTGGGGCTGACATGACCAAATTTCCAGAGCCTGATGTTGCAAGCTATATTGCTACTGTCTATCTACTAGAAACATTTGCAAATGCTCAAAGTACAACTGGACAACAATCCAGTCGGAAATCATCTTTCTTGCTATCACTGTGACTCATTGTTAATAAGCTGAGGATTTCTTCACCCTCTTCTTCAGAAATATACAAGGATTTAAAAGAAAAATTAAACTTCTTTGGAACTCAGAAAAATCCACGTTAAAGTACTGCACATCTTCTTTCTCTTCCCAGTTGAGATATAGGAAGGTCTACAGGCATTTACTTTTTTCCCACTCTTCATTCATCTTCATATCCTGGAAATCTGGGATTAAAAACACCAGATCCATAAGGTAAGAATCTTACATTCTCCAGTTTAGGGCACATAAGGTTTTCTGATAAACTCTTTCATGTAAACCTGAAGCTCATTTGTACAAGGTGGTACCCCAAATGACTTCAACTGCCCCAGCCCCTTTTCCAGACCCAATGGTCTTTACATATTTTTGATCTGTGAAGTAACAGATATCCAAAATCATGTGTTATTTGACATATAAAACAGAACATGAGACATTTACATCTCATTTCCATTTTATAAAGATTGCCTTTGAGATTCAAATGGTGGAAGAATTGTTAACAGGAAAGTGGTTCATGCAACCCTCCACCTCCACAAACTAATATTAATAACATTAAAATAAGTAAAATAACATAGTTCATTTATATATAATTCCTGTTCATTCAAAGATATTTCATATATATTTTAATATATTATAGATAATTCAGAAGGAACAGACATCATTACCTACCCTCTAAAATTCAAAATTTATTTCTCAATCTAGAATGCAATTATTGAGTACTTTCTTTGCATTAAACACAATTCTTCTATTTTAGGCCAGTGTGTTTTTAAATAAAAAATAAAATAACTTCATTATATTAAAAAAGCTAGAAGAATTAAAATATTAAAATATATTAGAAAGCAAGATGCAATTCATGATCAACTTTTCCAGGTGCATGGTGAGCAACAAACTAATGGGTATTTTGAAGACCCTACAATATGTTGAGTTCCAAATAAAATCTACGATCTATCCTTAACCTTATTTATCTTATAATAAATTTGGGGAGAAAATGGCAGAAGATTGGAAAAGAGAGAACGAGGCAATACAGGCTTAAGAGGGTACATTATGTCATCACTGAAAATAGCTCAAGAGAGCAGGCTAGAGTCTGCTGAATCATTTCTGTTTTATCCCAGTAGACTAACTAATCGCAACAGCAAGGCTGATGTTTCCGAGAACAGGCAGAGGGTTCTGATGAACCTCCTTCAAGAGCCCCTGGATGCTTCTGTGCATCACACATGAAGGGGGACCCTTGAACATTTGTGAAGAGGAGGAGAAAACAAATACGCTCTCTTTTTAATATTCCCTTTAGTCAAAGGATTTGATTACCGATTGAAAATCAAACAAGCTATCCTTACCTCTCTAGCTTCACGTCTCATCCCTGGCCCCTTCATCACCTAGCTCTAGCCATATTTTAGTTAATTTCAGTCCCAAATATATATCACATTCTCAGTTGCTGCAATACCGCCATTCTGATTCCTCCTGCCTGAAACGTGTTGCTCAACCTTTTATTTTTTTCCGCCTCAATTAACTACTACTTTTAACTCTGCCTTTAATGTGGCATCTTCAGCAAGCCAAAAGCCTAAGTTACTTGCTCCCCAACTTTGTTTCCCTATTTCAGCCTATATTGACCATTCTGAGCATTTCTTACATTTCTTTATGAGAATTGAATACTTTAGCACATGGTAAGCACTTAGACTAGTTTCTGGCATATAATATTCAAGAAATATTAGCTATTATTATTTTCTTGCTGTTTTGTTGTTTTCTGATTCCTTCATCCTCTCTCACCAAAATCTGAGCTAGCTTCTGTCTTGTTAACCAATGCAATCTATTACTTAGTACAGTTCTAGGCACATGGTGAGTGGCAATAAATATTGGATGAAAAAATAAAGTATTTCAATTATACAGATCCATTGGTATTCAGATTTAATACTTTCTCCCTCCAACAGTAAGATTTCCCATGAAACCCCCCCAAAAATTCTCTTTTTCAAAAAATTATAACAATAAGGAAGATGGAGCAGGAGGAGGAGAGTAGGAGACCTGGTGTGAGTAGAAAATTATCAGACTTCCCATTACCATAAACAATGAAGAAGTAGTTTGAATTTTGTGGAGCCTGTGATAAGTTTGTCTGTGTGTATGTGATTTTTTTTAATTCAGTAGTTTTGGGCCTATCGTTTAGGCCCTCTTTGTCTTTCACAACAGAGAATATCATACTTTAAGATCATTTAGGGTCATAATTTAAATAGAACACTCTTCATTTTCTTTCAGAATTTGTGTGTAAGTGTTTTCTTTTCAAGGCTTTCATGTGAATCCAAGATACAACTGAAATAATTTGAGATCCCCTCCCAGTTCTCATCTGTAAAAGAGGCAAATGATAACTATTTTATGGAGTTCCTACAAGGGTATAGGCTGAAAATGCACCTTCCCTACCCCCATAAAGATGTTCACATCACATTCCTAGAAACTGTGAATGCTACTTTATTTGGGAAAAGGGTCTTTGCAGATGTGATTAACTTAAGAATCTTAAAATGAGATAATCCTGTATTATTCATCCAGATGGGCCCTAAATCCAATGCAAGTGTCCTTATAAAAGAAAGGCAGAGGGAGATTGGAGACCAGGAGATGAATAGAAGATAGATACACAGAGAAGACCATGTGAAGACCCAGACAGGGAGTGGAGTGATGCAGCCACAAGCCAAACTCCTACAGTTACTAGAGATGGAAAAGGTGAGGAAGGATTTTTTCCTGGAGCCTCCAGGGGGAGCACAGCCCTGCTGACACTTCGATGTCACATTTCTGGCCTCCAGAGCCATGAGAGAATAAATTTCTTTTAAGCCACAAGGTTTGTGGTAATTGGTTATAGCAGTTGTGGGAAGCTACTAGGGAGGGCCAAATGAATTAGCACACGTAGAACATGTCACCAGTTCCCGAATATTCTCATTCATTCACTCATTCACACATTCATTCATTCATTCAACAAATACGAGTTTCTCCCAGGCCCTAGGACTGTTCTTATAGTAGGAATAGGGTGGCAGAAAAATGGGAGTTAGAGCTGAAAAAATTATACTTCTTGTGATTTTATATAGTATTCTGTTACAAGGTGAGTTTCATTGCCACTGATTCTCTAGCTCTACTTTGTGTTGCTGTTGAAATGCTTTCCTTGTTCTGGTGAAACACACACATTTCCAATTTTCACACATACCCACCTTCCAAAGCTTCTCCTCTTCACATCTTCACCAGCTCCTCCTTCCAGTGCAATCCCAAATTCGTCCCCATGGACAGCAATCTCTAAAGATGTGGCAAATATAAAGGGGCTACTGTTCCTTGCAAAGCATTTGTAGGATTTCTGTCAGTAGAAAAGCAAGCCAGCCTTCCTTCTAATTTTGCCCAACCTCTCTCCACTCTGAACATCATTTGTAAACCGAATGTAGGAACTTGGTCCTTGTTCACACTTATCAGTTATATTTCTTTTTTTGATTTTTCTAGCCCATATAAATGGCTCCTTCCCATGGGAAAGAGCAGAGGTTTTAGTAATTTTATCATGGAAACACACTTGCCAGCAACAGAGACTGATTCTAATAATACCCAACTCATGGAAGGAAGGTTATTTCCTTGATGGAAGTCTTTCCCCTTCAATTTTGTTATAATAGAGAGTAGGAAACAAAATTTGTAACACTATGGCACCTACTATTTGAACGTAATATCTTGCTGCAAATAGGATTTAAATTATGATACACCTGTAATATTTGTATTATATTTACCTGTGTCACTGGGATAAAACTATGTTACTCTTTTGTTTTTTAAACTAAGTCTTTACTTTTATAAAATACATTTCTCATCAGCAGTTTTTCTCGCCTGCTATATTTTGTAAAAATCCCTAGAAGAAATGTTTCTTTCAGGAAGTGATGGCTATGACAGAATTATAAACAGCCAAATGTATCCAGATTAATATAAATGTCCTGGATATGACGATTTGCCCCCACCAGAAGTGATTCTTTAATAAGATTGAGCAATTTACCTGAGAAAAGCATTTGACAGAGACAGAAACTGTGTCACTTGTCCAAAGGGAGGACACAGATAAATATTTTCATCTGGCTTTGCTCAGTGCTTGACTCTGAGCTACACATCATTCATGTTTTTATCCATCACACTTTAAGCATTGCTGTCGTAGCCAACATGAACAAACTGCAAAGCTCAAGAGTTAGCACTGTCCCACCTAGCAGTTGATCGAATAGACCTCAAGGGCTTGGACAAATGAATGTGTGCTACTCAAGAAGAAAAGGGAGCCAGAAGAAAAGTAATGATATTGACTACCAGGCAATATTAGGATGCGTAGTTCTGTCTTTTTCTAAATCTTCCAATCAGGCTGGGGTCACTGATTGTAATTAGCAACAGACCAGCTCCTTCTCACACGCAGATCCCGTGGGGCTCAGGAAAATGAACCCAGTCTGCCAAATCGGAGCTTGCATTTAATTTGGGGAGGGAAATGGGGAGACTACACTTGGCCAAATCGTCCTGCTAGGCTCTCTATTGGGTACCAAACAGCCAGAAGAGGGTAAAGGATGGGTGGAAAAGATAAGGCAATTGTAAGGATGAGGGGTATAAATTATGAAGCTAGACAAAGCTGCAGGAAATCAAATGGTGATAAAATAAATAGGAGAAGGAGTTAGGGGAGTGCCCAATAACCCAACGTGACTGGGTACCAAACAGCCAGAAGAGGGTAAAGGATGGGTGGAAAAGATAAGGCAATTGTAAGGACGAGGGGTATAAATTATGAAGCTAGACAAAGCTGCAGGAAAGCAAATGGTGATAAAATAAATAGGAGAAGGAGTTAGGGGAGTGCCCAATAACCCAACGTGACAAAATCAAAGACAACTTTTCAGGGCACGTCATTTTGTTCCCTCTCATTTTCTTGGACTTTATATTTTCATAGCAATCTACAGATCATTGTATCACTAAACTTTTACCAAGCACCTGCAACAGGCCACTGTATGAGAAACTTCACTTATACAATTTTGCTTAATCCTCTCTGCAATCCCCTGTGATCAACTATTTTACATATGAGTCTGAGGTTTAGAAAAAGCAAGTCCCACCTCTAGTTGTGACAAAGTTATACTTCAATTCAAGGTTTGTCTGACTCCAAAGCTTAGGCACTTTATACTATATCAACAGAGTGAAAATAGTTATGGGTGTGGTTCATCAATTCCTGCAAAGAGGAATTTTTTTAATCAACACTTTAACTGAAAAAAAATAAAAGAAAGATACAACAATCACAATAACACATTGAACTTTTAAAATTGGAGAACACAACTGAGGTTACCAGAGGTGGGGGCAGGGGGAGGTTAGCAAGAACTCAGTAAATGGTCACAAAGAATGATTACATTGTGCAATGACAAATATACTAATTATCCTAATTTGGCCACCACATATTGTATACAGGTATTGATATTCAACTCTGTACCTCATAAATATGTATAATCAGTTATGTTTCAATAAAAAAAAGAAAAAAAAAAGACTAGTGCTGGAACAATATGCTGCTTTAAAGAAAATTCCTCCAAGATAAAGGTCCAGAAAAAGATATTGCTTGTTTTAATATTTTTGTGAAAATTCCAGCAGGTGAAATATGATCTGCCATAATGAACTACCACCAACTAGAAGGCTTACAACATCAGAAGTATATTATTTCCAGTTCTGGAGGCCAGGAGTCTGAAATCAAGGTGACAGCAGGTCTGTGCTCCCTCCAAAGGCTATAGGGGGGAATCCTTCTTTGCTCTTCCAGCTTCTGGTGGCCTGCGGTTACATAGCTCCCATCTCTGCCTCTGGTTTCACATGGCCTTTTCCTCTTCTCCCCTCTCACTGTCTGTGTGTTCTCTTCTTCTCATAAGGGGACTTGTTATTAGATTTAGGGCCCACCTGAATAATCCAGGATGATCTTGTCTTTTAATTACTCCTACAAAGACTTTTTCCAAGTAAGTTCACATTCACAGATTCTGGGTGAACGTGTCTTCTGAGGGACCCATGACAAATGGCTGAGCTCTAATAGGTCCCGCTCATGGTTCTCTCCTCTCCTCCTTCAGGCTTCTCCCTGTTGCTAGATCCATTGCCGTGTGCTGCACCATCCCTTGCATAGATCCCCTTAACACTGCTCATAGCTGTGAGAAGAATTCTTGCATTAAACTTTCTTCTACTGTATGCAACTTATTCTTGTAAGTGGACATGAACCCTGAGTAAGATAGGAATACAACGTATATGGTATAGTTCTGAGGATGCCTCAGCCAGGCACCCCACCCCTATCCCAAATGGAGTATATCTTCTCTGACTCATCCAGTAGGATTCACTACTTAACACCTGAGAAAGCACTTACAAAAAAGCCAAAGGGGAGAAAGAACTAATTCTATGTGCTTTTGCTATGTTACAGCAAGATATTGTCTAATTTTGGCACTTTGTAAAAAAAAGGGGGGGGTAGGGCCGAGCCCGTGGCGCACTCGGGAGAGTGTGATCTATGTGCTTTTGCTATGTTACAGCAAGATATTGTCTAATTTTGGCACTTTGTAAAAAAAAAAGGGGGGGTAG
The DNA here is from genome assembly GCF_000696425.1 of Galeopterus variegatus. NCBI lineage: Eukaryota > Metazoa > Chordata > Mammalia > Dermoptera > Cynocephalidae > Galeopterus > Galeopterus variegatus. The sequence goes on from NW_007735071.1 coordinate 76,845, forward strand.
GGCCGAGCCCGTGGCGCACTCAGGATAGTGTGGCGCTGGGAGCACAGCAGCGCTCCCACCACGGGTTCGGATCCTATATAGGGATGACCGGTGCATTCACAGTGCTCACTGGCTGAGCGCAGTGCGGCTGGTCTCAAAAAGGACAAAAAAAAAGGGGAGGGGGTAATCATTTTAAAGAAGATCTCCCCACCCTCCACTAAAATGAAATGAACTTCCTTGAACATATCTGCTTATGTTTTGAAAACTCCCCCAAATGACAGAAAAATTCAGTCGATTCAGTCAATTAAACTATAGTAAAACTGTTCAAGACCACGAAGATCAATCATCTATTCCACTGGCCTTTATAATTTTTTAAATAATTTCTTTAATATTGCATGAAGAGCAACCTACACTCATTTGTGTGTTCACTCTTTTCTGGTGCTTAAACATTAAATCTTTCTCTCATTGCTGATCCAGCTCTACATGAACACATTCAAAGCACAAATTTATTTGTGAAATTAAAGAGAATTCTGGCAAAACATTTTATTAGGAAATAAACTTTTTAGGGAAAAAAACACCCTTTTTCTCATCTGTAGAATAATTCGATGGGACTAGATGATTTGGTCTTTAGGACTGCTTTCTAGGGTGTCCTGGAATTTATATAAATTGGCCCGTGGAACTAAGCTGCTCTATCATGTTGTCACCATGATGTCACAAGGAATCCTAAGGTTCTAAGGGCTCCCATTGAATAAAGCAAAGTTGTTTAAAATTTCCAACTAAATTTGGCAAGTGTTGCATGTGTCTAGATTCAATTCCATTCGTGTCTGCCTCCTGCTGATAAAGGCCAAAACTAGTCTAAAACTCCCTGTGGCCAGTGTTTCAGCAAGTTCAGATCAAACATCTGACCACACCAATGCAGAGACAAACAAACGCACAGAAATAGGTCTTTCTGCTACCCCTGGATTTCCCCTGTTCTGTGGGATTTAACCCTATCAAATTACATTTGCCTCACAGTTCAGTTCATGTTTCTTCCTGCCAGGTGTGTGTATACCTGGAGAAACCGTATGCAAGTAGTATATTTATATACCACGTTGTTAGTGAAAAGCCTATGTCATCATTCATTCATGTCCAACATCCTAAGTATGCCATTTATATCTTCAAAAATAATGCTTACTATTTTCCAGGCAAACTTTAAATATGGGATCATCTCTTAAGAATATCTAAATTGATTCTTTCCTATATGGTGTTCACATAACAATTTAAAGAAAGTAGTGAAAGAAAAATGATATTTAGCAAATGGGGGAAACACACATAAATGTGCATATTCATGTATATACATATGCATATGTGAAATATGTGTGTATATATTTAAAATTATGGTTTGAAAGTCATTTGCCAAAATTCAGGGCTTCATGTAAAAATAGCTCTGTGTCTGCATCAGTTAGTTTCTCTTGGAAACTTTAAAAAAACATAATATTTTCTGATGGCTTTACCCTGCACTGCCCAGCTACATTAAGATAACAGTAAACTACATTCTTATGGCTGTCATAACATTTACCTTGGTGCTGCTTGCAATGTGAGTAATCTATTAAGATATATAAGGTGCAAAATGCTGCGTTTGTGTCTTGGAGTTCTAGCTATCAGCTGTAACAACCAAGCGCAATTACTGCCAGTGTGGGGCCTGGCTGTTTCCCATGGAGGTCCTCATAGGCCAGAGGGTTTGCAGCATGACCCTTAGCAGCCTTGGCCACTGCCACTGGGGCTTCCCAGAGATCCTTCTCTCTGTCTCTGTTCCCTCTGCTCCCTTCCCTCTCCTCTTTCTTGCCTGTCATCAATCTTACTAAAATGACAGCAGACAGATGTTAGCCTTTGTAAAGATCAAATGAAATCTACGGCTCTGGGGCCGTTCACCAAGGATCAGGGCAGTCTACACCCAACACAGGCACACACACTGGCAACAACCACCTAGAATCAATTTGCCAGCCATTGCAAGTGTCTTTCCATAGGCATTGGCCATGCAGCAATGAATTTTGAGAAAATTTAGTCGTTCAGTTGCTTTGGAGAGGTTTGGAGATAGACTGCTGGGAATTCTTGCAAGTGTGTGTCTGTGTGTGTGCACATGCATTTGAAAACAATTACTCAATTACTAATGCTCAACCTAGAGGAGACAGTATTTAGTTTGGCCACAAACTCATGGTTTTTAACCCTTTCTTCCAAAAGTTGAACTGTACCAAGAGCCCTCCTGTCACTTGCCCTTGAATTTTCAGATTTCTCTTAGTGAGCAAACATTACTGCATAGCATAACTATGCTGAATGTGCCCTTGTCTCATGCAATTTCTTTACATCAGTGTACAGGACTATTTATCCCCAATAGAAATGTTTACCTAATCTGGAAAATGTCAGGCCATATGGTGTACATTGTATGAATTTCATCCATCCTTTTTAACTCTTTCCGAAAGTCTTTTTTTCCCCCTGCTGCCCCTTTGTTGTGGACCAGGCAGAAATGATTAAAGGGGGATAGAAATCAGAAGAGAGGGGGAAGGATGGGAAGAAAGCAGGGGAAGCACAGATGGGCATGGGGGAGGCTTTCTTCTTTGTTGAACGTGACATCTTGTAGACTAAGGGCCAAAAAAGTCTCAAGATCAAGGCGACCTTTGTGCAAAGTTAGGGCAAATCCAGAATAAAAAAAACAAACCACATCACCAGTGACCAAAAGATGCATATGATTCATTATTAATAATAACAACCCCACTGGCAGCCCGAAATTTAGAAAGACCAAATCACCTTTAGGCTTTTATTTCCCTCATCACTTCCTAGAAATAATGCAGTCTTAACTGCATGAAGAAAAGAGCAACCCTCCGGTACTTTGAGCTGAGGCAAATGTTTCTGTAATGTATCTTTCTACAGTCTCTTGGTAAAAGATAGATAGCTATTTAAAATAAGCGATATCAAGGAAGAATAAACTATTATGTTTGTGCCAATGCTTATTCATGGTTTTATAACAAGACATATCTGTTTTCTTCATATAAATCTTGACTCTATATTTAGAGTTTGCAAACAATGATTCTAGTTTTTGGCTGCCTGCCACTTCTGATAGAAAGCTGGGATAGCCATACTACACTACTATAACATTAAAAAAATCCTAAAATTCCATGTGCAGAACTTCCTAACAGGCAAGAGAAACATATAAAGTGTTTATCTGTATACAGAGGAGAAAAATGAGCAAAAGTTTACAAATTTCAGGGACTGGCCTGAGCAGATACTATTTTGTCAGTAATCCTAAATAAAAAGTATCTACCTAAGCTATAGACACTGAGTTGAGACTGCATCTCAGGTGTTTTCTAGCTTTTGTTATTCTTGCAATCAAAAGACCCTCCACGGACTGGCCTGAGCAGATACTATTTTGTCAGTAATCCTAAATAAAAAGTATCTACCTAAGCTGTAGACACTGAGTTGAGACTGCATCTCAGGTGTTTTCTAGCCTTTGTTATTCTTGCAATCAAAAGACCCTCCATTCTGTCTTAGCTACTCAGTCATTTCTTAAATAATGGTTGAGCACCCCCCGTGCACTCAGCAAATAGTGCCAGTTTTAATAGTGTTAAAAACAGTATCAAGTAATCTGATAAATTTTAGAAGTTCAAGCTCCCTAAAGAAAAGTCCATGTCTCCTATGTCTCTTTTTCTATATACCTAATATTTCTGAAAACACTTGGTGGGTACCAGAAAGCTGTCATTAGCTTAATTTTTTTCTTGGTTCTAGGGAAAGGAAAAAAGAAAGCAATAATCTCCAGCATAGACAATTCCACAAACTCTATAATCTAGTAGTATTTTAGAGGAGTAGAGTTAGCTCAGGAGAATTCATTTATTCAATTATAGGTAGTACACTCATTCATACATTCACTCAACCAAAAAATACTACTAAAATGCTACTGTTTGCAAGCACTCTGCTGAGTACTGAGGATTCCATGCTCAGAGACAGGATCTGTCCCAGTCAGCTGAGAAATGCAGCCGAGTGAACAGGCCATCACAGTATAGCGATAGGTAGCATAAGAGGAGATTGCATAGGCTCTATGATCTCTGTGAGGAAGGAAACCTAACTCTGCTCAGGGGTGTTAGGGAAAGATACTGGGGGGTGACATCTGCTGAACTACATTAAAGAAAAGGGTAATTGTGGCAATTCAAGTCAAGGACAGAAAGGCATGTGAGTGGCTTGGTGTGGTCACAAGGTGCAAAAAATGTTGGGGCGAGAGAGAAGGTGAATTGATGGTCACAGATGAAGCCGAAGAAGCACAGAGCTAAATCCTAAAGAGCTTTGGGCATCTCAAATACTGTGGCCTGGGTGGGGAGACTTTGACAACTGCGCAGAGCCACTAAAATTTGAGAAGGAAAATTTTGATGGAAATGATAGAAAAGCAATCAAAACATCTTTCTTAACCTGGAAAACTTACATAAATACAAGAACCGAATACAGTAGCTAAATCATAGCACAGTTCCAAGACTCAAAAGTAAACCCATAATTTTGACATCACATAAAACTGAAAAATTCCCAGTGGCCCTCAATCTTGAGATTAATTCAGGAAAACACAACTGACTCAGGTAAAATGAGAAAGGAGACTTCAGTAATGTAAGGAAAACTATTAAGTGGGTAAGAAGTCATGATGAACCAGATTTTAGGAAAACCTTTATATTAGTCTGAATAAACTTTGGTCACTAAGTTGAATATATGACTAGTAAATTGTTTCTTACTACAAAAGAGAAAAAGAAAGTAAGAGCATCTGACATAGAGACAGACTCTACCTACAGTGAATAACCAACCTAGGTTATTTCAGACACCACAATTTTTAAATCACATCTAGAGAGAAAAAATCAAATGCATTAGTTCCATTTACAACCAATGTTGTTCAGCATATCAATTAAAAGCACAAAGTGCTTTCCCCACATTCCTTCCACCCAATTCTCAAATATTTATTGGTGCATTATACTGAACATTTTATCACAATTAGTGTGGAAGTGATACAAGGCACAGAGAACACACTGAGCTTTTCATTATGAAAGTGGATTGAGCAGGACAAAGACTAAATTGTTAATATCTTAAAAACAAGAGCATTAATTATTAAACAGAAGTAGTACTATATGGAATTATCTGTAAAATAAATGGAATGTGCCATTTAGCTAGTTTTTAATTCTCCATTAGTGTATTTCTAATAATAGCCTTGGTAAGTTTTATTGATAGTTGAGAAATATATCACTAATTCAAATGTCATAAATAAGATATTGGCAATAGGCTCACAAAAATCAGGCTGCCCACTTAGGTAGCCTTATCCTTATTTTGAATGAGTCATGATTAGGTAAAATTAAATATAAAAAGTAATCAACAGTGTATTTTGAAATACAGATTCTTCTTCACAGCTAAGTAAAATCAAAATACATAGAACGAGGAAGGAAGGAAGGAAAGGAGGGAGGGAGGGACAAAGGAAGGAATAAAGAAACACTGTGGCCAGGGTGGGAAGAAGGAAAAGAAAAAAGAGAGAAAAAGAGAGAAAAGAGAGACAGACAGTGAGCGAGAGAATGGACGAAAGAAAGAAAGGCTCTGGTCTCTGGATACTCTCAGCTCACAAATAAACTTGCCATGAAAATATCTGTTTATAGAACCATTAAGACAGACAATGAAGAGTTGTGGATTTTCTTCATAAGAATTCAATTAAACTGTTTCAATGAATGTTTAAAGACCAAACATAAATGCTAAGTAAGATAAGGCACATATTTCTAAAATCCATGTTGTCTACCCAGTAATTCTGTAGGATGCTGGGAAGTCTCTCAGGAAAAATTATGCAAGATCATAAGGTATATCATAAATGCTAAGTAAGATAAGGCACATATTTCTAAAATCCATGTTGTCTACCCAGTAATTCTATAGGATGCTGGGAAGTCTCTCAGGAAAAATTATGCAAGATCATAAGGTATATCCTTTCAGTTTATAAAATTTTCCTTATGATTCTTCCTTTCCCCTCCATCTGACTGCCGTTTGTTCCTTGTTAGAGTGGGGAATCGGGAGCAGAAAAGGGGAGCTAGGAAAGACAACCCCAGAAGGAAGAGGTAGAAAACTCCTTCCTATTTGAATACATTCAAACTTTAAGTGTTTAGTTGTGTTTATGATGGAAAGGAACACAGACTAAAATCATCTTCCCAAAGACACTAAACCACCTTAACCAATTTATTTTTCCAACTCAAACCTAATTCTAGGCTCATTTTTCTAACATGCCACACATCAGAGTAATTGCAAGCTATTTGACATTGCTTCCACATATTTATTCTAAAATTTCATCTCTTGAGGTGTTTTAAAACTGAAGCATATTTTTTTTCAATCTAATGTCCTTAAGATTCGAAAAAGATCTCAAAACTGTAGTCTCTAATAATG